>NC_142857.1:20480000-20640000 GCF_061612785.1 Hesperophylax consimilis | reverse complement strand
TATATCTTATACCTTATCTTATCTTATCACATTTTCCAATAATTTTATTTAAACTTTGTATACTTATGTTTTTATGATTTTGTGCATGCATGAGTAATACTCATTGAGTATACGTATGTGATTGCATGTGTGTACGTATGTGTATATATGCGTATGAATGTATGTGTATATATTGATTAATAGGTATATATACGGATGTGTAAGCATTTATATGTACCCGCCTCAGAACAGAAATCTTCTAGTGAGGCGGGTTATTTACTTGTTTGTATATGATAATGTTATTTCAATAAACAACAGGTTTGCCGGCAATTAAAAAAAAATCAATATATATAATACACAAGAGAACCTACCTATGTTCATAGGTACAATAAATACGAAATATTTTTGCTTTGATGCAGGGCGAAGTTATTATTCTGTCCCTGGTATATGGATAGAGTCACAGACATAGGAATTAATAGACGAGAAGATAATGGCGAGGGGTAAAATCAACTGTTGAAGAACGAAGGGGGTAAGGCTGACTGTGATTCGTCAATAAATCAATCTAACAGTAAATAGGCATCTCGCATTATAATATCACCATTTAGTTCTTAAAAGTAAAATCTGCTTTTGAATGAATAGACATTTTTACATGGGAGCGCAAATTACTCGCCACGTTATGAACTAATTTGCGAAGTCCAAATTCGGCAAAGTAAGGCAGCTTCTATTTTCAGAGTCGTAGTTAGTTTCAGAGTATTTAGTTAAGACACTTTTACAAATGTTTCATAATTTACTTACCCCAGTAAACAACGATGAGCACACTTGAGAATCGCTACATTGTGATGTGATAGTATATGTTTCTAAAACTGATCCATATAATACGGTGTGAATAAGCTTAAAATAAAGTAAAATAATGCTTACTTATGAAATGTAATACGACAATTGGGTTTATTCTCTTTTTCACATCTATTTTTACAAGTTTTCATATCACAAGTCAACATTTTGCAGTGTTATTTCGTAAAATGAACCGATGATGCCTCGACCATAGTTCGCACAAGAATGATGACGTCACGTTTTCAAATTCCACTTGAGGCCATACGCGAGCACAGCCGGCTCCAATGGAACCGGTATGGGGAGTGGGGATAATACGCTTTTAATCACTTAGGGCAGGTCTACTAATATTCATATGTCTATGGATAGAGCTAACAATACATCAAGGGGTTTATGTTAAACAATAGTTATAAGTTAAAGTTCTCACCATTATCTCCTTTAGCTGATTCACCAGAGGCGAATCAGTGAAGAAGTTGTTCACTGCAGAAAATATTTTCCCGTCCAACTTGACAGCTGGTCAGAGCCGGACTCGGAGCGATGTTTCCTGGCGGCTTGTGTCCTCACAATGCGGCCAACATCGACACTTTAGACCTTGCACTTTCACTTTGGTATCTTTAATTAGACCTGGAAAATAAAAAAAGTTATCTACTGTGTGACCCAGAAATATTCTAAACAAATCGGATTTACGTATTATCTCAGTTTAGTATATGAATTTTAATGAAGTCATATTTTTCTCGAGAAACCTGAAAGTTTTTATACCCTACCTTTCCAGAGAATTTAACATATCTCATTATGACCAGTTCGGATTTTTAGTTCAAACTCTTTCAAATTCAACCCTACCTCAACGTAAAACGGGTCGGTTGATAGAAATTGCCGCTAGGCGATAAACCCGCCCATAATATTAAGTGAAAATAAAGTGTATTTATAAATATTAAATTATTCATAACCCAACCCCTGACTTGGTTTATCCAATTTTAAAATCCGTCCTATCTTATTATAACCATATTAAAATTACTACAATAAACAATATTTGGACAGTATAAATACTCTAAATAATCACCGTTCATTGTAATATTTTTAATCTACATTTGTCTATTCTTATTAATTTGCATTGTGTTAACCCTGACGAAAAAACCATTGGTTTTGAAACCAATGTCGATTATTTTGATTAAATAGTGGTGTACACAAAGTTTAAAAAAATAAATAAATTATGCCACAAAGTGAATTACCAATTATTGGCGAGAAAAAAAATCCAATTTAATCACAGATTATAAAGAGGAATTGCAATACTAACAATGAGGGAGGACAATACATTCAATTCATCACAGATCACAAACCAACACACTGCACAAAAGACTTAGCGACGATAAAAATATTAGATTATCATTATTTCAATAAGAAAACAATTTTACAACCTGTAGCTTAACAATTGACCCACTTTGAATACTGAGAACCCTTTGTCCTGCAATTCACGATAAAATTCTCAAACTTCCACTACTCCAAAACAGAAAGACGTTAAGCCCAGTAAACAAAACAAAATTCATAATATTATTGAAGATAACATTTTAAATCAGATTCCAATTTACATATAATAAAACCCTTTTACATCTTGCATCAAATTGACTGAAATCACACTATGAAAATGAATTAATTTGTGTATTATTTAAAAGCCTTATTTCTACAAGTGTTTTCGTGGAATATCACAGGTTTTCATCACGGTTTTCAGTATTTTGGGTACATTATTTCTAGTACTTGCCGTGTCGGAGGCTCTATGGGTATTGATTCTCCGTGACTCTAGCTACGTGTAACATCCAAGGCTCGCTGCTCTCGACTGAGGCGGGAGGCTGTGGAATTAAACTCCCCCCAAACCTCCCTCGGGGGTGAACTGTATACAGAACGGGGTGGCACCGAATGCGAATATGTTTACGAGTATAGACACTTTGTTTGCTCTGTCATATTGTACTGGCTTGCTCATCTTGGAGATTCAACAATAGGGTACTGTAAAGATAATCCTCTAGTTGCGCTGTGGATAGTATATTGGACATATCCATTTGAAGTAATTCAAACAATGGAGTATGTAAATACATATTGCATTTAATATTAGACTGAGTAACAAATGGGGTAAAGGCTCTAAGCATTATTTGATAATTTTCAAAGAATTCGTGTTAATTTGATGTGATTATCATACACCTTATATTGTATTGATAATATCTACCACATGATATGTTTCACTCAAAATCCGAAGCAAGGAAAGGCTTTAGAAAGAAATAAATCATTTTTGCATTGTTTCTCTCTCCGTGACTTGGAGAAAATGAACTGCGTTACATTCCTTGATTCTGTTTTATCATACAAAAATACACATCCAATAACAACACTTTGCTTGGACGAACGACAATGTAGGATGTACAAAGATCAAGAGATTGATGAAAGGTTGGGTAACATAAGAAATCTTAGTTATTTAATTTCCTTTCAATTAATTATTTTCATTTCCTCTTCTTCCTTTCTCTTTATTTCCTAATTTTCCGCTTTATTCTGACGATTCGTTCACAGTACTTACATTATTTATTTTTATCATTAACTCCTTTCGGCTTTTACATGGTACATAGAACTGAAGATAATATGAGAAATGCGTAAATAATAAATAGCTCTTATGAACGTATAAAACAAAATTTATATTGTTGTCTACGTCTTTGGCTATCGAAATAAATGACTTATTTACAAAACAACACAAAATTACTAAAAAGAGTTGAATAGTTTCTCTAAGTGATCCTAATTTGTTGAAACCCCTGCAGGAATACTGCACGAAACATTAGAAATGTAGATTTTAATGTAAACCATTATCGCCACTAACTTAGTGCCTTAGAAATTCAGTTCCGTATTTCAAATTAAAGAATGGTCAGACTTTTGGATAACAAAACACACCCACTTCGCATTTCTTGTGTTCTTATTTACTCTATGTTGAAGCGCTTACATTACATACCAAGCGCTTATATTTTTATGAATTCGTTTCCACGTACAGCGATATATTCAAGTACCCGCTCGTGGAATGGGAGGTCCCGTCTGATAAATGGGGCTACAATTCACGGGCACCATATTTCACTTGCACCGGCCCTGATTGGCACGCGTTATACTTTATAGAGAACAGAATAAACACTACCGGGCTCAAGCTGCTTGTGTTGAGAAAGGGGTATGAGTTATGATGTAAGAAGGAAAGGGGAACTGTAGAGAACGGTAGAGGTGGAAATTCATTATTTGGAACAAGCAGAACCATACAATCATTTTAAAAAATAACAAAATAATTTAAACATAAAGTGCTTTGGAAATCATATAAAATTCAGCCCGTTAAGGCCATCTTCAGACTGGTACAAATATTTCTTAACCTATATCTTATATAATACATTACATTTGGGGGAGGTTTCATATAATGAGTTTATATGGATTTTCTTATCTTCATAGTTGTGGTGCTTTCCAACTGAAATTATATTTTAATTGACTCTTCATAAAGGTATTCAATATATTAATAAATACATATTCAATAGATTAATAACTTACCTTGGTTTGTTTGCTTTGTAATTTATAAATTTATTGAGGTAATTTTATTTATTTACACATATACGGCACAACACGTGCCATTAACATAATTGACATACTTATAATAGTACAACAACATGAAGAATAACAGTATAAATGTTAGTAAAATTTAAGAAAATAGGTAAAAAGTAAGGTAATAAGTAGTGTATAAAAACTATAATGTATAAAAGTAAATTGTAAAGTGAATAGTTTAAAATATAAAGTATTAAAGTACAAACCATAATTTATTAGGAAAAAGTAAAAATAAAAATAAAAATTTAAAGATTGAAATAAAACAATAAAATGTACCAATAAGATACCTATCTCAAGGTACCGACAATTATTTAAATATAAAAAGTAATTTAATAATAAGTTTATACATTTTAATATAATAAGTTTATACATTTATTGATGTAATTTATAAATTTATTGATGTAATTTAAACATTTATTGAAGTAATTAGTTATTGCAGTATGTACGGTGCTAAAACTTACTATATACGTATTGTGTAAATGCACACAATAATGAAAAGTAACCAAATGCCTTGTCACAGTGAGTTATTATAGTATGTATTGTGTTTAAACTTATTCTATCTGTATCTTCAATATGTAAACAATAATGTAACCTAAAATAATGGATTGCTGTATGGGAACCCATATTAAACATTTACATATTAGCAAACCATAGACTAAATGGAGAAATAATTAACTAAAAATTCTGCCTCAATACAGGTTCGCCTAGTGAGGCAGGTTATGCACAACCTAAAATATAGTATATTATGCCATTTCTATATAACACTCTTACATTCATATATTTTTTTTCTTATATTAGAAACTGCCGTATTATTGTAACATTATTCTTTCAAAAATTTCATTGTTTCTACCTGACATATAATTATACAACTTACTAATGATATATTATATATATTCTGTAATTTTTTGATGAAATAAATAAAAAAAAATAAAAAATAAAAAAAAATAATTATAAATTTATTGATAATTTGTTCAAATTTTGTTGTGATTAGTGCCAGGAGTGTTTCGAGAGTAGTTTGAATTGTAGAAGAAATCGGGGACGCCCGAGAAGGACGTAATGCATTATATTTGCACTGGAATGAGATTCGGAATTGAATTAAAGTCGATAAATGTAGCTTTATAGCAGTAACAGTGTGGATTTCATGATACTATAACAAGTGAGTTACAGAAAAATTCAGCGGCATCCGAGGAATTAGACACGGAGTCGTAATTTAATTAAATTCGATGTAATGTAGTTTTTTAACAATAACAGTGTGATATGCAGTAGTTACTTTGCGTTTGTTTTCCATCGAAGGAATTTCAAATAATTACTGTTTCAGCAAGGAAATTGCATAGAGATTATCTTAACTCTTGACAGGCCAAGATGCCAAACAAAACGTTTATAACCAAGTGGGTCTTCCGACGACCCCATGTATTTTTCTGTCTTAGGCTGGCCGCATACATACGTTTTCTGTATTCGATTTCCGAATTCGTTTTCCGTATTCGGACATCCTAATGCACGGAATCAGTAGAAAATACATTAACTGCCGCACACGTTCGTTTTAGTTCCGAACGGAACAAATTCCTTACGCACGTTCCGAATGCGAGCCGGCGCGTTCGGAGAAACCGAATGGAAAAAACCTAATGACGTCATGTGGAACGCAGCTCTTGCATACACTTTGTGTGTGCCGACGCAAACGTTCGGAAATTTCGGTTCAGTAATTCAGTGTTGCCAACGGATCTTGACCTAATATCGCCGTTTCTCATACATAAGGTAGCGTAAAGTAGCCGAATTTGCTGTTAGGTGGGACATGTTTAAAATTGATGTTTTTACGTGAAAATAAAAAAATTTCGTGGGGGGGGGGGTGGCTAGAGAATTTCAAAAAAATTCTCTGGCTTTTAAACTATAAAGATTACAATTATTCAGTCAATTATTAATGGTGACTTATGTATTTGCGCAGAAATACGTAAAATACTAAAATGATATGTTAAGTAATAATAGCTAATATAAGGAGCATAGTAATTATTGGGTACTACCTACTCCCCCACTTGGCTGCGGGATAGTTAAAACATATATTTTAAAGATAGTCAATGGCTTTAAGGCGATGCACTACGTCGTGTAATATTTTAAATTTAGCTGCTATCAATAACAACCCTTACGTAGATGGCGATAATGTTTAAATTCCCGCTTAACACCATCCGCCTATTTTGATTTATGCAAGAAAAAAACATGGCCAAAAATTGCCTTTTATTTTATTTTGTGGATGTTCAGGCAAAAATATTTAATTTTTTTCGATCATTTTATAAATAACTTAATTTGCCACATTATACAATAAGATCATAACCGAAAATGGGTTCGTAAGTAGGAGATTTTGAACTTTAAAGCAGTTTTCATAGGCCTTTTCATTATTTTTTTCTGGGCATATAAAAAGACTTATCTAAAAAGTACTCGATTATTTCAAAGGACATTCTACTCGCAGTATTTAATTAAAGCATCTGAAACATTTCTAGGCGACCAAACTTTCAAACCAAAACCACATGATTTTGTATTACTACGTATGGCATC
This sequence comes from Hesperophylax consimilis, assembly GCF_061612785.1. Taxonomy (NCBI): domain Eukaryota; kingdom Metazoa; phylum Arthropoda; class Insecta; order Trichoptera; family Limnephilidae; genus Hesperophylax; species Hesperophylax consimilis. Next base: position 20,633,046 of record NC_142857.1, on the reverse strand, counting down.
GCCTTAAAACATAAAGTGTTTAAAGAAAGTACGCTGTGTTTCGTTAGAAATTCAGAACCCACAGAGCATTTTCAAATATCACAAAGGTCCCGAGGAATTCATCGGAGCCTCGTAAGACAAAAAAATCCAAATAGTAAATTTAATCAAATAAATATATCAGTTTATTGTTCTGCAATATAAACATTTCCAATTTTAACTTCCAATTAAAAATTCAACACTAATGAAACGTTTATACGTTTAGTGCGAACGCTAAAAAAGCTGAAATAGGTTCCTACCAACATTTTCAACGTTGTGAACGTAAGAAACTGACTTGTTTTCCTTGTTCTATCTTAATTCTAATCAACCAGGATCTGATTAAAGTTTACATCGTCTTAGATCTCCAATCAGCCAAACATGATCAGATTGAAACCTTTTCTCTTTTAGTCTCAACCGTCCTCGATCCAATGAATTTAAAACAGAATAGACTAGAAGTGGAGATAGGATAGATTAGACAAAAGTGTTAAGAAACTGAATACATTTTCATGCTTGGCAGTGGAGTTTGCTTTTTGACCCTTGATTGAAACCAAATCCGAATTTCGACTTCGAAACCTTATTAAGTTTAACTAAAATATAGGTATCCTGCAATTAGGCGTTTTATTGTTAAACTTGTAAGAGCTCGTACGTTTTATTGTTAAACTTGTAAGAGCTCATACGTTTTATTGTTAAACTTGTAAGAGCTCATTCGTTTTATTGTTAAACTTGTAAGAGTTCATAAGTTTTATTGTTAAACTTGTAAGAGCTCATACGTTTTATTGTTAAACTTGTAAGAGCTTATACGTTTTATTGTTAAACTTGTAAGAGTTCATAAGTTTTATTGTTAAACTTTTGTTTTGTTTATTTAGGAAAACCAACAGATTTTTTACATCTTTAAATAATTAACTTAGGTATAAAAAATACAAATAATATCTAATGATAGGTTTTCAGTTAAAAAATTAATTATAATAACAAACTAAGGGTCCAGTACTTGTAAGAGTTCATAAGTTTTTTTTTATTTAGCTCTAAATTTTAAATTTTAAATCCAATGTATATCTATTTTAAAACTACTGTAATAATATTTTACCACCTACGTACTAATATTTGGACTTCACAACATTTACACGTAACCCACGATAAACTGAAATTTTCTGGCGTCCTTAGCATTTCCGGGGAGTTCGTGAACTTTTTAAACTTTATAATAAACTGTGTTCTGCCATGCGTTGCTGTTGCTCAGTCTGTCTGTGCAGATAGAGAAACAATAGCGCGTGTTGCTTGTACAACAGATGGCGCTGTTTTAAAAGCTTTTTTACCTGTCACAGATCTATATAATATGCGAATATAAAAACACAAGCGTAATAAAATCTATACTTATATCTCTTATATAATATATAAAGTAGAGTGTCAGTGGCGGTGTGGCTTTATTTGTTCTACAGTTTTGTTCCGAGATTGGTGAAATGTTGCACACTTTACCTTCAAAATAAGAGGAAGGTGACTGCCTACTAGATTTAGTAAAAACATCGCGTTCCCAATTCAATAAAATTTGGGCTTTTATTTTAGAGAATTATCTTGTCTTAAAGCAGAATTTTTATAATTATTGTTGAAATTTTGCACACTTGACGTTTGAAAAAAGAGAAAAACTACATCTGATTTCGTAAAACTTCGCGTAAAGCCCCGCCAACATTTATTAGAATATATTGTTCTGAACATCAATAAAGTGTGAAGTGCTCTTTTAAGTTTGTTCGGAAACCTACATTTTATAAAGACGAAGGCAATTTGGAGAACACGGGGGTGGTACAAAGGGTGGGAGGGAGAAAACTCATCTGCTAATGGCCCCTTAAAACCACCACTTAAATACCTACACACTAAAATACTTGACTTAGTCGTAACACCGTGATAAAGTTGCTGCGGAAACGCCTGTTTGTTAACGTTATTAACTTCAGGCTTTAGAAAGACAAACTGATATCGAAAGCCTTAAAAAAGTTAACATTAATAATGTGTAATTTAAACAGCTAAAAGTGGGTTATTTTTAATGAAACGATAAGTAAAACAATAGCCACGTTTTAAAGGCAATTAGTAATAAAATAATATTTAATTTTAATTTAAAACACTTCCACAAGAATCGGATTGTTTGGAGGTGTAAGCGAATAAATTGCGTGTACCTATTATCTATTCAGGGAAAGACCATAATACAACTAATTATTCAGTCAATAATTTTATAAAAAAGAATCATTAAGGTCCAGCAGAATTACAGGATTACAGCATTTTAACAATTTATTTCTTGCCCGCTGCATACATTCCCCGGCGGGATTGATGAGGTCCACAGACGACGCCTGGCTCGGTAACCTAGATGTTTCACTCTGAGCCCTCACCACACGAAATTTACTCTACAAATCTCAAAGTTAATAATTAAGTTCTATTATTATGCTTTTTTGTAATTATGAAATATTTTTCAATTAACTGTTCATTGAACTAATTTTAAATTCGTATTCTTATGTACAAATATTTTTTAACCCTTTCCCGAAATGAGTTTTATTAAATTCATTGGAAACAATGTGTTATTAATATAATTGTTGTTATTTTATTGCAATATACAGAGTCCGGGGGTAAAGTGCATTAACTTCGGGAGGTGATTCTACGTGATGGTAGAAGTAAAAGAAAAATTAAAAAAATCGAAATTGCAATATTTATTTTCCCATACAAAAAAATATTTTTCCATAAAAGAATATTCATTTTCCCATACAAACTGTTTTTTGCGTAAAAACTACCTTAAAACGTTGGAAATTTAAAAAAAATAATTTTTTCTTTTACTTTACCCCGGACACCCTATAGTAATAGTAGCAATATATTAGGTATAGGAATATGTTATTGGAATATGTTAAAGCAATATATTATAGCAATATCTAGTAGGTTTAAGAAAAAGCAAACTAGAATGGGTAAAACAGGTTGTCAGCATGCATACCTGTCAGACAAAGAATTCACATTGAAGATAAAATAGTTCACTTAATATTACCAAATACATTCCACTTATTTATCATGTTAATCTCAATACCGGGAGAAAAGAAGATGGAGAAGACGAAAGATATTGGAAAAATAAACACCCTTAACAGTCCAAGAGGGCTTTTTCTATTTTTGCGGTTTTTTTCTTATTTTCGAAGTCACTTGTGTCCGTAACAGCATATTCAAAAAAATATTTATCGTGTATGTTTTTAGATACATGTATGTTATATACAACCTGTCAAAAATAAATAATCTAAAAAAATATTTTTCTTACTTTACAGCTGTTTATAAAATAGTAGTTTTCAATAAATCGCCAATCGACCTCAAGATTACTTTCATCTGCTACTACATACAACATGACAAAAATATATAAAAAATATTTTTTGATAGAACATATCTCAACCTATAGGACCCAACTTCTATATTTTTATATAATAGCTAAGTAACTGTGTGATATTATTTTGAAAAACTATGTAAATACACTTACTTTGAAGTCAATTTTATGTATTAAAAAACAGCAATTTGAAAAAAAAAAAAAAAACCGTATAATTAAACAGTATTTATACTATCTTAATTGATAAATAAATTAAATTAATTTAAAAATTTAATTGGTGATATTCTATATTCATTTAAACTCTAAACACATATAAATGATTGCATTTTACATATTCAATCATAACGCGAAGATCGTTCGCCACAAGCGGTCGTTCGCGACGCTCTCTTCTGTAAAGTAGTGTTAAAAAACGTAAGGGTAATAGTTTATTTTCGATATACGTATATATTGTAGACATAAAATCAAAACGTAGACTTTGTTCATGTAATTTGAAGGGAGCGTGTCAAAGGTGAACAAGAATTTGAATAGCGTTGAGGCGAACGTTGTTGAGATGATTGTACCTTGTTATATATTACCTTCCAACTGAACAATATGTAGCAGGTCTTAATTATTGTCAACTCATCTCATTTGCTTGCGCCCGCTGTGGATATGTACGAACGAGACAGCAGTATTATAATTGCTTCCAGCAGTATAGACGGGCAGACGTATCGTATTTCATGTGCCTAGTGTTATAGGGCTGTGCAAATAGGTGTTTAATTATAATAATAATTTGATTATTTAATTTGGCTATTATAGCTCTTCGTGAATTGAACAAATGAAAATAAAATATAATTATATAATATAATATATGTACATATATATATTTTTTTTTTTGTAAAAGATTATATATAACTGTTTGAACCCGTTAGTCAATCTGCCAAAAAATGGTTTATCGGGACGTTATAAAAATACATATATAAAAATACATAAATATTGTAAAAAATTCGTAAATCATTTTACTGCCAAACTTTTTCACTATCACGATCTAGGCAAAAAAATAGCACAAAAGTTCTATTATTTGGAATATTCCAATCTGTAAATATCCCTTAAATTAATTTTCCCCCATCAGAAACACCAGATAAAGCAAACAACACAAACCTGACCTCAATTATTTGATTTCCCAAAAAAAAATTATTCGCACATGCCGGGATTTGAACCCGCAACCTCTGCAATCGAAGTCGAGAACCTTACTTACAATAAAAATATCAATATCCACTTATTCCAAGAAGGGAAAGACATTATTCTAGTATATTTTTAAAGTGATTGTTACCATACCAAATTTTGGAAGAATCTTAAATGTGTATTTATTTATAAGCCTAAAAAGTTTTAACGTAAAAGTGGAATCATTAGTGTTTATATGAAAATATCAATATTTCATAGGAAACTATAATAGTCATTTTTTGTTTTTAACGAGTTTTATTATTCACAATGTACATTTGTTACGTATAAATTTTATTAAATTAGCGACCGGTTTCGACACGTCCGTGTCATTAACTAGCTATTACAAAAAATGTCTAGAAATTGTTACATAGTGAATGCCAAAGAAATACAAAAAACAATAATAATATTAATAAAAATGCATAACAATAATAATAAAATATTATTGAATTTTATAAAATATATTATGATAAAACTATACTAACAGACCGAACGATTAGTCATAATAGACCCGGTATAGTTTTACATGAAAATATTATAAAAATAGCTTATATCATTGATGTCGCTATTCCAAATTCCTGTAACATTCAAAAATGTGTTAATGAAAAAATAAGAAAATACACAGATTTAGGAAACGAAATAAAAAGAATTTGGCATTCTCAGACTATAAAAATATTACCATTCGTTATTTCGGCTACTGGCATCATACCTAGCTCTCTCATTAAAAATTTAGGCGTATTAGATCTATCAAAAAATTTATATATAAAGATGCAAAAGTCGGTCATTTTGAATACATGTAGGATAACGAAAGATTTTTTTAATATTTATGTTGAGGGATCAGTAGGATTTATAGGCCCTGTTAGAAGTTTTACCAAGCCGAACCCTCTGATATGAAAATATCTGGAGTCGGTGATTTTTTTTCCCATTTGATCTCTGGTGAGTTGACGTGTTGTTGTTCTTGATTGTTTTGTATTTATTTTACTTATATAATGCACTTGCATAGTGTTGATTGACTAGCTGATCATTTGTGGAAAAGTGAGTGGAAGGGTTTAGTTTTTCCTATAATAAATAATGATAATAATACTTGGATGACTTGTATAGCGCCGTTTTTGTGCAAAAACACCTCAAGGGCGGGGGGGAAGATTATGGGGAAGATTTAACCCGGACAACAAATACGGAAGCATAAAAAAAATTATAAAAACTTTTTTTTATATGCCTACTCACTGTCAAAACCAAAACTTTTAATTAAATAAATGTATTCTCAACTGTGTTTTATATTTCAATGTTATGACAGCCTACTCACTGTAAAAACCTAAACTTTTAAATAAATAAAAGTATTCTCAACGGTGTTTTATATTTCAATGTTGTGACAGCCCTCATCAGTCGCAAGTCGGAAGAGCCGGCCGTTGGGGAGTGTGCTCATTGAATTGAAATATTTCCAATATTTGGGGAAAAAATATTTTTTCCTAAATTCTTACAATTTTATAGGGAATTTTAGTTTACATGTTAATTAAATCAATACCTCTCTAATAATTATTTCATATGGAGAAGATGCAGATTTACATAAAACTTTGAGATCTCTTTCGACATTTATGTATTTTGAAACTAAAATAAGCATAAATAGTAGTGGTTAAACCCAGTAAAAAGCTCATAGTTTACTTATAAAATCAAATTATTTTAATCGTGGATATCCGCCAGTTTTTAAAAAGCCGTTCATATAATGTTTATCAACACATTAGGGAATCTCAAGGGAAAATTCCCACATTGTAGGGAAAAATAGAAAGCCAGCTACCACATAAACGGCTAAGATAAAACACGCTATTTTTAATTTGTCATCGGGAATGTTCGTTGTTGTCGATCGGGAGACCTCGGGTGTTTATGCCCGGATATTAGCATCAAACCACTTGTTCAGTAACGTTTTGGCGGAATTGTCTACAAAATACGATGAGGGCGACACAGTTGACCAATTTATTAACTATTTTAGTAAATTTCGACAAAATCGTTATTTCTGCTACCCTCTTAATAACCTTCCAACATAATAAGTTCATTTTTATATTTTCCCAAATCCAAAACCGATCTAAATTCAGAAATAAAATCTGATGATGTTTACTGTACGAGATTATTCCAATAATTTGACGGGAATTATCCAATCCCTTTCCTCTCGCTGAAAGCACACGTGCCGAAAAGAGATGGAAAACTGTCTACGTGAGAAATCAGCAATTTCTAAAGGATCAAGCATCCTGAAAAGATATAAACGATTTACAAAAAGGGTAGAACTATTCATATAAAAAATCTTTGTTGAAAGAAATGTTATTTTGACTATGTGGCACGTTTTACTTGACATAATGTATTTTATTTAGACATGAATCGGGACCTTTATTAACATAATATTTTCTTTATTTTCTTCGATAAAATAGATTTATTATTAAATCATAAAATTATTACTTATTTTGTAAGTAGCCAATATTTTTTTATTATACTGGTAGTTATGTGTTTATGGAGGTCTGAAAATGTATTACATTTTTATGTTTAACCTTGCACATGTGGATAAAACTTCACATAATATTTGACAATAGTTATCAAGATTCATACTTCATATTTCGTTCCCAGAATTTCCTCTCCCGTATTTCTTTAAACTGACCCTCCATACATCATCCCCAAAACACACAGTCCCCGAGGGAAATTATTGTCGCTCGATGTTTGAAAGTAGAAATTTATTATAAAGCTATACTGCAAGCCCCATCGACTGCACTCGATATTTGAAAGCAGAAATTTATTATGAAGCCATACTGCAAGCTCCATCGACTGCTCACGATATTTGAAAGCAGAAATTTATTATGAAGCCATACTGCAAGCCCCATCGACTGCACTCGATATTTGAAAGCAGAAATTTATTATGAAGCCATACTGCAAGCTCCATCGACTGCTCTCGATATTTGAAAGCAGAAATTTATTATGAAGCCATACTGCAAGCTCCATCGACTGCTCTCGATATTTGAAAGCAGAAATTTATTATGAAGCCATACTGCAAGCTCCATCGACTGCTCTCGATATTTGAAAGCAGAAATTTATTATGAAGCCATACTGCAAGCCCCATCGACTGCACTCGATATTTGAAAGCAGAAATTTATTATGAAGCCATACTGCAAGCTCCATCGACTGCTCTCGATATTTGAAAGCAGAAATTTATTATGAAGCCATACTGCAAGCCCCATCGACTGCACTCGATATTTGAAAGCAGAAATTTATTATGAAGCCATACTGCAAGCTCCATCGACTGCTCTCGATATTTGAAAGCAGAAATTTATTATGAAGCCATACTGCAAGCTCCATCGACTGCTCTCGATATTTGAAAGCAGAAATTTATTATGAAGCCATACTGCAAGCTCCATCGACTGCTCTCGATATTTGAAAGCAGAAATTTATTATGAAGCCATACTGCAAGCTCCATCGACTGCTCTCGATATTTGAAAGCAGAAATTTATTATGAAGCCATACTGCAAGCTCCATCGACTGCTCTCGATATTTGAAAGCAGAAATTTATTATGAAGCCATACTGCAAGCCCCATCGACTGCACTCGATATTTGAAAGCAGAAATTTATTATGAAGCCATACTGCAAGCTCCATCGACTGCTCTCGATATTTGAAAGCAGAAATTTATTATGAAGCCATACTGCAAGCCCCATCGACTGCACTCGATATTTGAAAGCAGAAATTTATTATGAAGCCATACTGCAAGCTCCATCGACTGCTCTCGATATTTGAAAGCAGAAATTTATTATGAAGCCATACTGCAAGCTCCATCGACTGCTCTCGATATTTGAAAGCAGAAATTTATTATGAAGCCATACTGCAAGCCCCATCGACTGCACTCGATATTTGAAAGCAGAAATTTATTATGAAGCCATACTGCAAGCTCCATCGACTGCTCTTGATATTTGAAAGCAGAAATTTATTATGAAGCCATACTGCAAGCCCCATCGACTGCACTCGATATTTGAAAGCAGAAATTTTTTATTTTATTCTCACTTAAATAATAGTATTTTTCATCATATTTCAAAATTTGCATTTTTTACAATTTTTTTCAATAAATGTGTCGTATCTACTGAAAAATGTGTAAAACTGTAAAGTGGCAGGTTTGTTTCTATTTTGGTTCCGAAATTCGCGCTATGTACAGTTCAAAAGCATAATCCATAAGTACTAAGAACTGAGACTATTTAATTGACAAAACTGAAAATTATTATTTACTCACACCAAGTTTACTTCAAAATATCTTCTAACAAATCTTTGAGGAAGTATTATTTCTCCAAGATCTAAGTTATCCCACTTTCTGTTCAAACTCTACAGAGTTCGGAAGACGGCGGTGATCGCCACAATCTGTGTAGGTACTAACAGCAAAAACTCTCGAAAGATGGGCTCTGGCATTATGAAATTCGAAGTCATGTCTATATTGAACCATGGAGGTTTTAAATATCCATTTATCTCGGAAACGAGATAAGAGCCATTTAAAAAAGATTTATATTGTGATGTCGCTGACCATTTAAAGCCATTTAAAAAAGATTTTATTGTGATGTCGCTGAGATATTTAATTTAAACTTCAATACATTTAAAGCCAAATTAGTCCACCACTTTTTACATGTAAATACTGTATGAGAAATCATTATATTTTATTTCGATTTTCTATTGTTTGTTGTTTACTGATGTTAAAAATGAAATTTGTAATTGTTATGTACTTAAAAGCCCAATAGAGCGTCAATAAATAAATAAAAAATGGTGTTGAAACTCGGCCAGAACTAGTTACTAACACCATAGTGGTAGGTACTCTCAGTATCGCCCTGGGAGAAGTGAACATGTTGTAGGAGGGAGGAAACAAAGCAGGAAAAATGAAGAACTGTTCTCGTGTGACAAATATTGACAATCGTGTTCAGAGGTTGGGTGCGCGTTTGGCGTGTTTTCTTTGCACCTGTGCAGAAGGAATCAATGATCATCTTTCAATTCTTGAAAAGTTTTGATCAAATCTGAATAGCCAGGAACTTCCCCATCGTCCTCTTTACGATTTCCAACCCTTCCCCACTCCCTACAGCCTCAAAACAAACCCCAATTGGGGATGCCATTTTCCTACTGGATTTGGGCAGTTGGGGCTCTTCTGCGATGTTCACGTAAAAAATAAAGAAAACTGACGATTATTGCTTTGGATCTCCAGATTCAAGACGTTGAATCTGTTGACCAGTTGATCTGTTGATCCGTTGATACGTTGATCCGTTGATCTGTTGATCTGTTGATCTGTTGATCTGTTGATCTGTTGATCTGTTGATCTGTTGATCTGTCGATCTGTTTGAGTTGCCAAAGTTATTTGGTTTCTCTACGTCTAAAAACAACTGTTTTAATCGTTCAGCTAGTCATCCAAATTCTGAATAATTTTGTCCATTATTTTCGTGCGTCCGAATTAAATTCAAATTCTTCACAACTCCTCATAAGAAAGAAAGATTTCGGTTTTTAACTCCAAGCAAACTTCAGAAGATTTTCTCCACTTAAATATTTCTTTAAAAGCAAGTCTGGAAAAACTTAATTTCGAATTATCTTACGAATTTTCATCTAACAACAATTTGCTCAATATGAGAGTAACAAAATTTCCATTCTACTTTTAGGCTGGCCGCATACATACGTTTTTCGTATTCGATTTCCGAATTCGTTTTCCGTATTCGGACATCCGAATGCACGGAATCAGTAGAAAATACATTAACTGCCACACACGTTCGTTTTAGTTCCGAACGGAACAAATTCCTTACGCACGTTCCGAATGCGAGCCGGCGCGTTCGGAGAAACCGAATGGAAAAAACCTAATGACGTCATGTGGAACGCAGCTATTGCATACAGTTTGTTTGTGCCGACGCAAACGTACGGAAATTTCCGTTCGTAATTCAGTGTTGCCAACGGATCTTGACCTAATATCGCCGTTTCTCATACATAAGGTAGCGTAAAGTAGCCGAATTTGCTGTTAGGTGGGACATGTTTAAAATTGATGTTTTTACGTGAAAATAAAAATTTCGTGGGGGGGGGGGGGGGTGCCTAGAGAATTTCAAAAAAATAAAATTTGTCCCCAGAAAATAAAAAAAATTCATGGGGCTAGAGAATTTCGGGACATGTTTAAAATTGATGTTTTTGAAGTAGCTTAATTGGCCTTTTAAGCTACTTCACTTAGATTCTCGCTCTGAGTAGCCTAAATGGCGATATATCGCCCTTGTTGGCAACACTGGTACTGACGTTTATACATTCCGAATGAAGAAAAACGAACGTTTGCGCTAGTCTCACGGAATTCCGAATACGGAAAACGAATTCGGAAATCGAATACGGAAAACGTATGTATGCGGCCAGCCTAAACGTTAGTTTATTTTTAAAAGCAACTTTTTTCCTCTTGAAAAATCATACGATGTGCAGGTGTGTTAGCAGATGCAATAATTGTTCATTCCAAAACTCCTGCAAAGTCAAGTAATAATTTTATTAATAATATGTTCTTGGATAATTTACATGGCACCATTTTTGTGAAATATACCCCAAGAGCTTTTAAAAACGCAATAAAATAAATAATAATAAAACTATGGCTATGGGAGCAAAGCTTTATCAAGTTTTCTCTTACCTACGTACTTGCTTTCTCAAACTCTGATAATAGGGTAAAAAACAGCTTATTTTCTCAGACTCTGTACAACAGGTGGACTCAACACACAGCCTCCCTGGGCATTCTAGGGAAGCGTTCGATAGAGCCTTGAGAAGGGTTAATAACCTATTGCCTACAGGGATGTTCTCATGCGGACCTAGCGGTTGTATTTTAAAACTTTTCTTATTCGATAGTAGAATTCGAATGTTTCAGGCATAATATAAGTTTGTAGCCTTTTGGTTGTCCATGAAATGTGTAGGTAAGTGCTTTGAATACTGCGTTATGATTTTTTGTATTTGACACCTCACAATAGCGCCTCTGTCTACACATATAAATGGAAATTGGAATTAAACGTGTAGATGTAATTTCACTGTCCGGTAATATTATTTTTTTCCAATTAAAAACCACACTTTTTTCCATCATTCGTGGCCACTGGGTACTGGGATCACTAGGTCCAGCTTTCTGAAAAGATCGGGTTCGGTAAACCCGCTCGATTGAACGACAGTTCGCAACAGCCAGCCCCTCTCTCCCCGCCCTCTCTTCCTCGGCCCTCCATTTTATATTTCATTCCAATCCCAATAGCATTGGAATCCCTGTTGAAAATATCAAATGAAATCAAGAAATCTTTTGCATCTATCACTGATCCGAGTCGTTCGTGAACGAATCATTTCTACTGGGTACAGCCTAGTGGGTCACGTGATATTGACACACCCTTCTCTTTCCAGCAGCACCGTAGGGGTAAAGCGCTTCTGTCTTCTCCCTTCTGTCAGACAATTTAAGCAATTTTATTTAAACGAGTGTTGTAGTTTAACAAAATTGCCATAATAATAATAATAATACATCAATGGTACCCATATATGAGTATTTCTCAAAATAAATGTACGTAACGAAAATGTAGTTACGAAATAGTGTTACGAAATAGTCATAAGACGTAACTAAATAGTAAACATAAGGCTTGTTTACACAATGGCAAATTTTATTTTACTTTTTTTATTATTTATTCAATTTAATTAGTTGTCGTCTTTTTTAAATGTAAGTAATTATCCTTTACTTTTTATTTATTGTACATACTACAAACATACATAAACTCACGACCCAAATATTTGTATTTTGTTAAACCAAAGGGGTTTAAAAAAAAACAAGGGAGTATAAATAAATGTTTTTAATCAAATTATCAGCTCCCAAATTGAAGTACCTAACACAATATACAACAAATCTTAAGAAATTAAAGAACAGGCACTGTTTAAACTATTAAAAATTTAATAACATACAATTATTTAGTTTGAATCACTATCCATTAGCGTTTTATAAATTTCTTCCTCATCTTTATAATAATTGAAATCTTTCCGAGACAAATTTGGTCAGTTTTTCAGTCTTTGGTTTATCACTCTGCTTTGGCGCATGAATATAGTCATTTAGTGATAGAGATTTGGAGATAAGGCCCTTACAAACCACTTTCTTTTTTGTATGTATATTTTCCAGTTTTTCGTTTTTAAGATAGTCACTCCACATGGTTTATCTTTGATTTTGTTAGAATCTTCATTTTCACTATTCATATTTTCAATATCAGCGTTATTTTCTATGGCATTATTATTTACTATTATAACATCTTCGATTTATTATATAATCCAGTTTCAATGGGAATAGCATCATTATTAGTCTTAGTTTGTTTATGCAATAATATTTTCAGAATATTCACTTGCCTTTTCATCCGATTACAGCACTGTCTTAAATTCTTATTTCGACTTTTTAATCGAGTATTTTCTTCAGTCAGCTTTTGTAGTCTTTCCTTTAGGATTTTTTTATTATTTTTTCTACGTTCAAATGTATTATTGTCTTGTGTCGTAGGATTAGCCTTTTTCTTTCTTTCAGCTCTTTTATCATTGGCTTGTCTCCACTTTGCCCGTAGCTCTTCTTTTTCTTCTTCTGTAAGAATTTCTTTTTTTATTTTTGATATTTTCTATAACTTTTGTTAAATGTTTAATTCGGATTTCCTCATATTTATTTGTATTTTCCTTTTTCAGTCTTTCTCTGTAAGCGTTTTGCCTTTTGGCATTGGTTTTTGGGGGCATTCCTAAAAAAAATTATGCTGTAGTTATGGTTTTATCAGAGTAAATAAAAATAAACTTATATTTAAATAAGCTTTTATAAAAAACTTAAGGCACTTATAAATATTGTATAGATCGCCTGTAGAACGGATAGTGTGTATGAGTGCCTCAAGCTTATTTAAAATAAAACCAGTATTGGACGGCTCAGCTTGATCTTCAAGTACTTGTCATTATGTATAATGCCATATAATCGCGATGATAAAACATACAAGTCCGACGACACCTGTTCTGCCATTGACCATCAGGAATTTCCAGCATCCTATGTATTACAACCTACCTACTTTCCAGCGCCATCAACAGATCTGCTCTATGGTATAATAAATTTTATTTTTTTCCTATTATATCTAAATACATATGTATATTTGTGCATTGTGCATAATATATTACATTATTACTAAACTTACATAAGACTTTCATAAAAATGCTAGACACACTTACAATATACTTACTTTTCTTAATCACGTTGTAACTGTGTACACTCAGCTTTACATTGAACTTTTTCGTTACGTTACGAAATTCATAACAAACGTTACGAAATTGTAATAAGAATTTATGTTATAAAAAGTCAATGGTTTGATAAAATTTAAAAGTGTTAATATGTAAGCTTAGCAATGTTCGTACCGCACATGTTACAAAAAGATAAGTAGAAAAAGACTTACCGTTTTGTGAAAAAAGGCTAAAATATTTTCTGTTACGAAATAGTGGTCCCACTAAAGAAACACGTTATTACTGATTTTAACAATTAATGTTATGGCGGAGAAGTCAGACCAACAATTAATCAGAAAGAGGCTAGTGTTTCCCATGTTAAATTTTACAAATGGGTTAAAAAATTACGGTGGAAGTACTAATAAAACGTAACTAAAGAGTAGTTACTAAAAAGTAAATGGTGATGTCTCACTTTGTTTTTTGTGCATAAATTATTAATTTATTATGAAACCCCATAGAAAATTACCCTTTTACAGAAACTACATTTAATCAAGACCCTAAAACATACAAAAAATCACATATTATAACGTTATTATCGCATTTTATGAAGTATAAACAAATGAGGTGGGTAGGGTGGCAATTTTATTTTGTATGGAAGGTAAAAATCGATATTTTTTAAAAAATTAAAATATTTGTGAATTAATACGATTGTAATGTTTATTTTTCGATATTTTAAAGCCTAATATTTATTCTACAAAATGGTGCATATTTTTTTTGTATGATTAATTAAAAACATGTGAAATTTTTGAACTGTTTGTAGGCACACTTTATTTTTCCAAAATGTACACTTTTTTTGAGAAATACTCATATGTATTTTAAGTTGTAAGAGAACGTTCTCTCGCAAGTTCTGGTGCATGGTTCTGCCTACATTGCTCACGCAGGTATTTCTAATAATATTAGCATAAGAAAGGCAATAAGCACATCTGAATACACTCCCATGTCACATGATAAATATCCCGAGCATTCAGCGGATGATGAACGGCAGTCTCAATGGAAGATTAATTGAATAATGGCCGTCTCCGATATTTGACCCCATGAACTTTCGTGTATCGTTGCATTGCGCCCGCCGGCGGAGAACTTTATAACTTTATCTGTCCACCAGAAAGTTCAAATTATTTAACAGATAATACTTTTAACTGTGGTAAAAATACGAGATTCTGACATCATTTTAGGAGTGTTTGAAGAAAAAAATATGATGAACCATGGAACGTACAAAGTTTGATGGAACCAAGTCAAATCCATAGTGATAGATACCTACTCTCAGTAATGTGCTGGTGAAACACACCGCACCATTCAGAATAGAAACACTGCTTTTTTACGTTAACCCCACACAGGAGACCCTGAGGAAAATATTTTCCCTCAGGGCCTATGTCATCGTTGGAGATTCTGTGTGGACTGTGGAGGGTCTTTTCAAGGAAAGGAAGGAGAGGAAGGTCTGGGACGGAAAAGGTATGACGGTTGAGTAGGAATCTAGGGATCAGTGTATCTAGGATTGACTGCGAAACACTTGGGGTGACGTATGGCAGAGGTGTTGGTTATTCAACAAATGGTTCCCAGGACGGCGGTAACCAAACCCGTCTCCCAAATTTAAATGTAACCAGATCTAAATAGCCAGACACTGTCCACCTTCCTTTTCCCCATGCTTATCCTTCCATTCCTTACTCCCTTAAGCCTCAAAACATACCAAAACACACAACACAACATTGGGGATGCCATAGGTCCCACTTTCTTTGGGCAGTTGGGAGATGAATTCTGAGTTCACAATTTAATAATATAATCTATAAATTTGTAACCTATGTACCTAACTGTTAATAGGAACAATTTAAATCATTTGTAACCTATGCACCTAACTGTTAATAGGAACAATTTAAATCATTGGTTACCTATGTACCTAGCTGTTAATAGGAACAATTTAAATCATTTGTAACCTATGCACCTAACTGTTAATAGGAACAATTTAAATCATTTGTAACCTATGTACCTAACTGTTAATAGCAAACTAGTATTGTCTTCCTGCAAATGTAGGTAATAAGCACAAATCAATAACAAAAAATTTCAATTCAAAATGACGCTTTTGTAATTGATATTATGTAAAACAATTGTTAAACCACACGACGCCAGCACAATGCACTGAGCCTCTCCCAACTAGCAAATAAAATAATTAAAGCAACACAAGACTAATAGCGGGGCTTACTCGAGGCTCACAATTTAATTAATTCCGACGAATTCGTAACGACAAATATTTATTCTTTTAGACCAATCCCTACTGATGTAAGTTATTTACATTTAAGATTAATAAAAACAGTAACTTACCATTAAAATATTTTATCTAAAACGGTTTGAAGATTTTACAGAATTTTTTTTGCTACGAAATTAGTACCAGATTTTATGTTACTAGACATTGAATTAGTAACTTCTCAAAGTATTCTCGTAGAAATATCTGAGTTTTTAGTAATACTTTCATCAGCATAATTAAAATAAATCATTTTTCTAAGCCTGCCAAGGCAAATTCGACTGTAGGTCCGTCCATTACGCCGGACCGCGCGCCGAATATTTTTTGACACGACTTCATCACTTATGTCGTTACGATTCCCACTTTATTTTAGAGATTTGCTAGGGAAAATTCAACCGTAGGTCTGTCCAATACACCAGGGCCGCGCGTCGCATATTTTTGTGCACGGCTTCTTAACTTACGTCGTTAAGATTTCGACTTTATTTTAGAGTATTGTCCCGTCTTAAGCAGTTAAAAGGGCAAAGTGTATGAAATCAATTGTGACTATAATAGTGTATACGGGCCTTCTCATCAATATCCAAGTATTTATTAACGTACTTGCTACTTGGGAGCGGCTCATGGGGTATTTTCAAACTATGAATATAAAAATGTGTGGAATATTGTAAGTTTATTTTTCGGATTCTGATCACTGTACTAAAAATCATTTTAATATTTTCATTCATATTACGAAACGTTTCCAACTGGCTACAACGTCATTATGACATAGAAACCGCCACTAGCTGATAAGACGGCTGTCACCAACGTTGTCCGGTGTGAAGTCAACGCCGCGCCGCCGGATTCACGACTAAAAATGAACATGTCGCTTTGGCACAATTTTTGCAAATGGCACATTTTACGTTCAACGTAAAAATAAAATAATATTTTCGAGATTACCAAAAAACAGTCAAAATACCCTATTGTGTTGTGGGGGCCTCTTTTGGACGGAACCAATCACTGGGCTGATTTGGATGCGATCTGCGTTAAGAGGAAGCTCAAAGTCAAAAATATGTGTATTCTTGGTATACCTTAGATTGTAGGTAATAGGCATCAAAATCGCTTGACAGTCTAGAAGCGTTCGATTTCAAGCACAAAACTGATTTTTATTTATTTTGTAAATAATTTTATAAGAAAGCAAAAGATTTAATCAAGTGAAACTGTCACAGATAATCTTAGGTATAATAATTTTTTTTAAAGTTGTTTCCTTTATGCGTTCATACATTTCTATTGAAAAAATATTTTTAAGTAGTTTACATTTAGTAGTTTACTCAAGCGAAACGATAGGAAAACCTTCAATTTATCTAAAGCATATTTCTTGGTATTCATAATGTACACCAATTCGTTATAAAGATTAATCGAAATAGTGATTTGGCATTAAGCTTCGCCTTAATTTTTATTTCATTTGGGAAAACATACAGTTGATTGCACATTTAAAAAAATTGCTTTATTTGGTTGGTTTCCTTAGTTGCATCAATCTTTACTATACTTTATTTTTCATTTTAAAGAATGTAAATCATCAATTTATTGACATTATTGATAGTGAAATTGAAAAAGGAAAGTATCTAGTGAAAATAAATTATCTATTCGATACTAATTGAAACAAATATAAAATATACATAAGTTAAACTGGACTAGTTAGGTAGGTATACATAAATAATCATCACAAGAAAGTGGCAACATAAACAAATTAAAAGAAGATTAAACAACGTAATTATAATGAAATAAAAAACTTGAAGATATACTCGTAGGTATAAACACAAAAGGAATACGGAGCATAATAATTAAATACAGACCAAATAGTCATCATGTCCGACGAACAGATGTGCGCCAATTATACATAAGAACACTACCAAACTATATTTTTGACCAAAAAAAAAACAAATTTCAACCAACACGTGCAAAAAAATTAAAACTATGACAGTAATCACAAGCTTTGGACAAAGACATCACAAATACCATGCAATAAAAGCATTCTACAATATTTCACACGATGCAAAAAACGAGGGAACCAAAAAAGATTTCAGATACAAAATTAAAAGATGGATTAAAACAAAAAACAAATTTTATAACGCAAAATAATAATAAAAATGTATACGTAATCCACAATAACATTCCAATACACACTTCATTATATTCAACAGTACCTCCTAATATTTGCCGATTTTTTTTGTTTTTCATTGCCGCCTCATTTTTTATTTAATATATATAGAAGTGGGTACAGTGATGTTATATAAGTACATAATATGGTTAAAAAATATATTTATATTCGCAATCTCACCAATGGTTGGTGAGATTGCGAATAACTGGTTCTTGTGTTTGGTGAGCGAGTTACACTAATTACAAGGAAAATAGAATAACATTATGCAATAGGTAAGTATTTATACATTATAGGAACACTTGAAACTGTAACTTCAGTTTTAGTTTAAGTTTGTTGATATCCTGTAATTTCTTTATTTCAATCGATATTTCATTTATTATGGTTTTTTATTTCTTTTCAGTTTTATTTCATTTCGTCTTTTTATTGAATTTTATTAAATTGTAAAATGGGGCAAGGTACCCAGTGAGGCCCACATTATCACAATAAAATAAAGAAAATACATTATACCACTGTATAAATAACGAAAAAATATTAACCTTATTATTTATTTTCTTTTAGTATACATGTAATATAATATAGAAGTTATCAGCGTTTGAAAAGATGTTTTTAAATTTTGCCACGTCCTCGAAAAATGAATGTTGTGTGTAGTTCGTTTTTGAGTATGAGGTGTGGAATAGTCGTTTTGAGTTTTGAGCGTGTTTCATACTGATTGCCTGATAATGGTAGCCAACCTCCGATAAGAGAGAGCACGAGAAAAAATTAAAAATTATATAAAATCTAAAAGTCCGTTCCTGTTCGAAAGCTTCATGGAGTCAGTTGTCAATTGCCGCACCCATTGAACCCGAACTGACCTTTTGTACCTACAATTGACTGTGGATCCTTATACAATATACATACTATACTTTACTGTCTTCTCGGCAAATAGTCCCGCTTTCTCACAGTCCAGTAAGGAATCGACATAAACCGAGTGCTGTAAGACGCATCACACAAAAGTAAAGTTTACTACGGTTTGCAGCGCAGCCATTGTGGGTGTTTTCTGGGCAGGGTTTCACAGTTTACGATACGGGCTAAGCTAAGTCCCATGCGGCGCACTTTCAAATTACTTACTATTATTAGGTATCATAATATTATACAGTCTTCAAAGAGTCGTAGCGGGGAAATGAAAGGAAAATTGGAGTGAGATAACGTAATTTGTATATTGATTGCGAAGATAGTTTATGAACATAGTAACTTCGTGAGTTGTTGCTTGATAGCGACACGCGCGACATCTTTTACGTGTTCAGAATATACCTGTTATTTTGAGTCAATTATATCCACAGTGGAACCGTATTCAGGCAGAAGTAAAAAAAAATATATTTTGGTGAGATAGAACTATGGCATCCCCAACAAGGAATTGCAGTCTTTTAATATTTTTTTGTTATCAATCTACCTTCTAACTTAAATACCAGTGTCTATATTTTACTGTTTTAATAGTTAAATTAATTTTAAAAGATTAAATTTGTCTGGTCTTCTTAAAACGCATAAAATCTGTGGTTTGTCTGTGTGATGTCAGTCACAAAAAGCCTCCGTTTTGCTTCAACAGGCACTTTATTTGAATAGCGGCGTCGAGAGTCAGGACATTTTTTATTCTTAAGTTTAACCGCTTTTAATATTGAAGATCACTGGGTAAATTGTCAGCAGAAATGCTGACAATTTACTGAAGAAATTCAGTACTGTTATTGTACTCTACCATAGAGCAAAAATACATCCGTGACCGCACCTTGTTTCATAGGTTTTGAACAATTCATTAAATTTCAAAGTAGATTTTCAAGTTCTGTGTAGGTTCTATTCAAGTTCTGTTATTATTTCATTTTTCTGAAGTCCCTGGCCAATAATGATATAATAATAGAACTTGAATAGGAAATTCGCAGAACTTGAAAATCAACTTTGAAATTTGATGGCTTGTTCAAATTCCGTGAAACAACCCGTCCTTCGACAAGTCTTCAAAAACCTTCATTGATACGAGGAAAATGGTGTGACGCCGCCAAACTAACCAATAAGAAAAATGCTTCTTTATCACTTAGGTCAACTGCATTTTGTTGCGGGGAACATTTTGTTGCGGGGAACATTTTGATGCAAGTACAATAGTTTAATTCAGGTGATCTAATATTTTTTTGCCAAAAATATAACCTATATTGTACTTATAAGTTTGATTACACCTTGGTGTTTCAATTACAAATTTTCTCTTAAAATTTACATTTGTTTCTAGAATTTTTCCTTTGTGGTCCCTATTCTTATATAATAATTAGAATTATAATAACATCATTTAAATATTATGTAAGCAGATTACCATATAAATTTTGTTGTGTTATAATTTCGTTCAACTAATTTTGACATTAACCTCAAAATTGCCAACATAAAATAATATACCTATAACTATCACTAATTTTCTAAAATATATCCTTAGGAGACATACTTATTTCTGTTGGCCTTTTTAAGATGTACAATTTCGTTGTACATTATTTGTATGTATCTCATAAGGTTTAGCCAGCGTTTGCAATGTACTGCTCTAAAAAAAAATTACTACTTGATTATAAAACATCGACTTTTCTCTACTTTCTATAAATACAATGTGCATGTGTTATATATGTTAACCTTCCGGGAGAAATTCTCTAAATGATAGTGCGAACCCTATCAATATCTGTTGGGTAGTTTAGAAGAACTGAGCGCACAAACAGACAGATGCGGATAGCGACTTTTATACTATTTAGAGATTACTCGACGTTCTAATATTTTGGTTTCTTAGTAAATTTCAACACACTTTTTGTCAATAAATAACATTAATATATAAGACAAACACCATAGCATCTTGCCTTTAAGTTAGTAAATGTATAAAAGCTTCGTGGCTCCTAGAGATGAAGAAACGAGAGATAAGAAACACTGTAAATCTCACGGTTCGAGTTTTTTGCGGAGACAAATTTTTTAGTAGGAAACGCCTACATAATTTAAAGTCCGCAATCTGTATAACATAATGCTCTGAGTAGAAACACAGAAAAGGAAGTAAACATTGCCCGTTTATTGTCCGATGCCGCTGAGAGCTCCGTTATAACTTATTGTTTAAATTAACGTTATAATGTGGAAATTAACCCACTTCCCGACATCCGATCGAGCTGACACTCGGCAGATAGACTCGTTATCGATAACAACGCATTAAATTAATCAATTGGTATAATCAATAACGGACATTTATGCATTTATCTATAATTTAATAACATTACACACGAAATGAATGTCGGTCCTACCCTTTTGGGATTTGGCTCAGTTGTTAGCGCTTTTGACTCCAGTCTCTGGAGAGGAAGCTTCAATCCTCAGTCAAACCAAAAAACGTAATTTTAAATACATCTATCAATAAAAATAGATATTTTATGGTTAAAAAAACTCTGTTAATTACGGGTTGATTTTTTGATAAATAACGCGTAATACGGAGATCAATAGCAAATAAATTTCACCTAAAGTAAAAAACACTTCCCCGCAATATAATTATAATCGATTTTCATTCCTATTTAACAGTTTCCTGGTGTATAACATGATGTCACCTATTGCCTACTAATTGTTCCAGATTCAACAGCAGGTGATAGCGGCCCCCCGCACCCTACGTAGGCAGATGACGCTCACCATTAAACCTGGGACTCCCCTGGCTGAACTGGGTATTACAAGAAGACAGATGGAGGGTAAGTTAATTTTATTTTGTTGGTAGATAATCAATGTGTATATTCAAGTAATTAAATTATCATATCAATCTGAAATTTGTATCTAAATTTCGTCATCCATTCTCTCTTTGTTCTGAACTAAAATTTACTGAATCATCAATTCAAAGTAGAAGATAATATCTCTAAATAGTATGAAACAAAGTTACTATCCGCGTCTGTTTGTTTGTGCGCTTGGTTCTTCTAAACTACGTAACGGATTTTGATAGGGTTTTCACAGGGTGAACTTAAAATAATTCATAATATGTTCTTTCATAGATGGCGCTAATTTAATTATTTCACTTATATACGCGTTTTGCAAGTTATACAAATACAATATTGTATCGATGATTCACTCCAATATTGTAGGTACTTGCAAATGATTATTTTAATAATATAACTAAATTACCGGCACATTTGAACGCGTAGATTATAACCAAAGATATTAGAAGAACGAGATATGCTATGTTGGCCGCCGGACCGTAGCCGGAGTACTACCTAATTAGGGTACTTTGAACAGTATCGGGATGTGTACGCACAGAAATCTGTTCTATGTATTAGTGCGGATAGCTTAGCGCAAGCGAAGGTGTGCAGTAGTATTGGTGAACAAAACCGGCGACACTCGGCAAAACAATTCCACTCAGTACGAACTGCGCATAGCACATCTCGTTCTTCTAATATCTTTGATTATAACTAACTAATTTCTCCGGGCAGGTTTATATATATATAATACATGCATATTAAGCCATACAGGAGAATTATGTCAGACCTGGTTGTGTTACACAGAGTCATTAACAACTTAATTGATAGTCCTGCTATCCTGGCCACTATTAAACTACATGTGCCGACTAGGAATACAAGACAAAATATAACATTCTTCTGTAATACATACACGACCAACTATCAGACACACTCACTGACCAATAGGATGCATGATCTGGGCAACAAGTATGGAGGTGCTATTGATTTATTTATTGACTCCATTTATAGAATTAAGCATAATCTATACCAACACTTTGTCGAATCCTACAAATTAGAGTAGCGTTGGTAAATTAGTTTTAATGCTTTGTCTTATATGTAGTGTTGTTGTAATTTCTTTTTTTACTTTATGTTACTCTTAAGTTTTACTAATATTGCTTTATATTTAGTTTTTTTTTTCTTTTAATTATTTCTTAATATTTTCTCATTATACATTTTCTCATTATACTTGTAATCACAATTTTACAATAGTGTATTTTGTACCTTCTTTACAATGGATTACATCTATTTACTGTCAGTATCTCCTGTATAATACAGATATTCTCCTATGTACACTGCATCATGTATCACTTATATGTAAAAACCTTTTTAGGCATATATAGTAAATAAATAAATAAATATAAGGTAGAGAAAAATCGAGGAACGCCGGTTACACGTCTGCTAGTTAACATCTAAATGAAACTTGACTCCATTATTTTCACAAAAATTACAGATAATAATCATACTAAGTGATGTCCCAGAAGATAGAGGTCCAGGGTTTGATCCCCAGTTACGACAGTTATGTACGACAAATGTGAAACATTATGTTACCCCCACCTTATATACGCCTTTGCGGGTAGGAGAAGAGAAAGATTAATGTTGACTGAAGATGTGTCGGGTCACTAAACATTGCTAAAGACATTTAAAGTAACATTTAGGTCCTGAATGGTGGTTTCTCTTCAGGGCGATACCGATAAATAATGTTAAATTCTAGAATTCCGTGCCGCCTTCAATGTGATTGACAAGAACGGAGACGGCAGCATCACCATGGCCGAGCTGGAACAGATGATGAGGAGCCTGGATCAGTTTGCTCGCACCGAGGAGCTGCAGGAGATGATCCGGGAAGTAGATGCCGATGGTAAGTAGTGTAATCTACAACAGAATCTGCTAACCTCGTCATCCTGGCGGATTGTATAAGAGTACATATGCTCAAATGTGAAACTGGTGCATTTGGAAACAAACATTGAACGCATTACTTGGGCTTGGGCTTGGTGCAGTGTATGCGGTGAGCTTTTAGGTATCTAACACAGTAGATCGATAAAATGTTTATCGATAATGTCGGTAACTTGTCATCCTTCCCGAGCGTGACTGCAGATTGCCAACGAACAAACAACAGTTCAGAATGACTAAGTGTTCTTAATTATAACTGTTGTTTTCAAGTTAGCGATCGTCAGTCGTGCTCGGGATCGTTGACAAGTTATCGACATTATCGATAAATCCTTTATCGATCGACCATGCTAGTTACCCAGAGGCAGGCAAATAACTTTGAAAAACAGCAAAAACAGCATTGATTCCGTGGTACCTAGTTCGACAAAAAATGTGGCAGTCGGTACAATAATGCGAAAGCGCAACCAAGACCACAAAGAAGTATTTAAAAACTGATTAAGGCTTTGGACACATATTGCTATATTATGCGCGCATAAATAGAGCGTGGCATGTACGTATTATATGTTGGGCTGACACACTACGCTATAATCTTCTCCAGGAGAGGCGGTCAAATCAATTGGGGGACTGCCGCGGAATATCATTTCTTTGTATGGGATCTGTCACTTTGATAGTTGACAGCTGCGTAATTACCACGCTCCTTAAATTCCGTAAATTGTTATGATCCCTTCTCCTGTCGTAGGTAGGAGAGGACGCCCACACTTATAACACATCATCTTTTTAGGTGTGACAGTTCTGTATGGGATTGTGTGGCGAGCAATATGGAGTTATATAAAACGCTTTGAACTTATAGCATAATGTATCACCCCCCTTTATAAATGGATCTATGTGAATTTCGATTTTGTTTTCTTGAATGAAAGCATAAATAAATTAATGAATGAAGTGGAATCTTGGAAGTGAAAATTAACCCACTTCCCGACATCCGTTCGAGCTGAAACTGGGCAGATAAACACGCATTATTCTGAAATTGGGTGACATTATAAAAAAATATAGCAGTTAATGTAGGAAATAAATATCGGTACCATTCAATTAGGAATTGGCTTAAGTGATAGCGCGGTTCACTCAATTTAGTAAGTCCTTGGGGAGGAAGGTTTAATCCTCAGTCAAAAAAAAAAAAAATGATGTGTTTTTAAATTCATTTGTTGATAAAAAGAACATAAAGGTACATGTAGGTACTATAGTAAAAATACTTTTTATCGTTGATTTTTATAAAAACCTTTTTTCGCCGGCCTGCGCTTAAAAACGCTTTATTTTTATTTTTTTTATTTTTATTTATTTTAGGAACATTAACAGTCTTAGTAATATAATATACATAAGAGAATAACAAAAAACAGACCAATTATTAATGTTCACAGATATATATAGAAACATAAAACTAACCTGCAAACGATAAACCTATAATATGCCTACCATAAACAGCAATAAATAAAAGTGATTTTAACTATACTTAAATAGACTTGGGTTGGAACGGGAAAGGGGAGGAGAGGGATGAGGAAAAGTTGCCACGCAGGTAATATTAAAATATTAGGTACAATCATTTTAACAGTGGTTAATATGAGTTAGAATGTGATACAATGAAATTCTGTAGTGATAGTAACTAGCAGTGAATATGTCAGCACGAGTGTCTATATTTGCAAATTTATTATTATAGTAGTTACATGTCCTTTGCATAAATTCATTTTGGTTGGAATTGGTATTGCATCTATCAATGTAGAAAAGGGTATTTTGTCTGCTGTATCGAATTGGCGCATGGAAATTTATTTTGTTCAGCAACTCCGGGCAGTCAACTTTAGAGTTAATAATTTTATACAAGAGCATCTGATCAGCGACAATCCTCCTGTTGAGTAGTTTCGTGATTCGAAAATGTTTCTCGATTTCGTCGTAAGAGTTGTATATGTTAAATGATTTAAAATTGAGGAATTTGAGAAATCGTTCCTGAACTCTTTCTAACCTGTTAACATAAACAATATAGCGCGGGTTCCAAACCGGTGAACAGTACTCCAGGTGAGGACGAACATGTGAATTGTAGAGAGTCAGATATGTCTTAGTATTTTTGAAAAATTTGCATGTTCTCAGTACAAAACCTAGACTTTTTGATGCTTTGGTGACAATGTTATCAACGTGTTTATCAAAGGTAAGTTTAGAGTCCAAGAAAACCCCGAGATCACGCACATAGTCTTTATTTGTTAAAATCAATCCAGAAATGGTGTAATCATGCAGTATTTTCACACGGTTACGTGTGAATGTGACTTTGCAACATTTAGAAATATTGATAAAAAGCTTATTTCTGAGACAGTAATCCGTCAGTCGATCAAGATCTGCTTGTAAACGCGCAGAACAGTCCGGGGAGCTTATAGGAAGGTATATCTTCATATCGTCAGCAAATAGTAAAATTTGAGCGTTGTGAAAACATGTCGTAATATCATTAATATAGATAGAGAAAAGCAAAGGACCCAAAATGGACCCCTGAGGCACACCGGAAGTAATGATTTTCCAGACCGAGGAAAATCCACCCACTGTCACAGCCTGGGATCTGTTTGTTACGTATGAGGATAACCAACGAAGGAGATCTCCATGAATACCATGATTAGCAAGTTTTCTAAGCAGAATGTTGTGGTTGATCTTGTCAAAAGCCTTGCTATAGTCGGTATAGATTGTATCAACTTGCACACGTTTATCCATGGAGGCAGACAAGAAGTTTGTAAAAGTTATAAGATTAGTAGCAACAGAGCGACCTGCAAAGAATCCATGCTGAAATTCGTTGATCGAATTCTTTACCACAGGGAATAACTGGTCATAGACTATGTTTTCGAACACCTTTGAAAAAATGCAAAGCTTGGAAATGGGTCTATAATTATCTGCTTCACACTTAGTTCCCGATTTATGAATTGGTGTGATGTAGGCTCTTTTCCATATATCTGGAAATGTACCAGTCTTGATCGATATATTAAACAGTATTGATAGCGGGAGTGACAAATGATTTGCGCACTCGGTAATGAACAGTGGTGGGATACCATCCGGCCCAGCTCCCTTGCTAGAATCGAGCCGTTTTAAATATTTGGACACGAGGTCAGCATCGATAAAAACTGATCCCATCGCACAAACCTGCTTAACTACAGAGTCATCGCAGGAAATCACCAGAGGGTCAGCCGGTTCGTAGACAGAATGAAAGTAATCAGCAAATAAATCACAGACTGCCTGTCCACCCTCGGCTGTTACATCCTTAAGATTTAATACGCTAGGAATAGATGCTGATAGTTTTTTTGATTTAACATATGACCAGAATGCCTTGGGATCTTTGGCGATATTCTCTTCAGCATTATTAATAAAGTCTTCGTGACACTTTTTTGCCATTTTTTTCTGTCTGGTGCGTAGCCTTGAAAAAGTAATGTAATCGGAAGGGTTCTTGTAGGTTGTATATAGTCTGTGAAATTTCTGCTTTTCACGAATAAGTTTTATTAATGATGAGCTATACCACGGGGGGTAGGAATATTTACCAGTACGCCTCAATGGAACCTTATCAGCGATCAAATTATTAATAATATTGTAAAAATGCGATACTGCAGGATTGACGGAATCGGTAAGGTTAAGTGCGTTCCAATCTTCTTGTGCCAGGCTATCTCTTATATCATCATAATTAGCCTTGTGGAATGAGGGCCGTTTAATTGAGTTTTCCTTTATGACCGGGGGTTCAACGAACTCAGCAGTGATAATGATGGATTTATGATGAGCATCCTCAGGAACCAACGGATCGTTCGCGGGAGCTACGCGTACCAAGAAATTACAGAGAACGAGATCAAGAATTCTTCCTAATGTATTTTGAATACCATTATATTGGTGGAGGTTACAGTAATTAATATTGTCGATAAATGTTGAGCTTATTGTAGAAGTGTAGTTGCTAGGAATCAGGTTAACCTCACCCACAGGAAGAGTCCAGGTAATATCGGGTAGGTTAAAGTCTCCCATGATAAGAAACTTGCCGTCTGGTTGATTCAAAAGCTTAATACCTAGATCATTCGAGAAGGCGGTGATTCGAGCATTGAAGTTGAAACTTTTTGACAGGTATGTACAACAGAGATGAACGTTAGTGAATCCAGTTGCACGTGGGATTCGAAGAGTAACCCATATGTCCTCATCCGTAGAACACCATGAGTAATTACAAATTGCATTGAGTTCCTTTTTGACAGCCAGGAGCACACCACCACCCATGGTTACACCTTCGATACTTCTGTCGCGTCGGAATACGTTGTATCTTGAGTCAAAAAGCTCACCATCTGAAATAGTATCTGTAAGCCAAGTCTCTGTTATGCCGATAACGTCATAATCACCGCTCGTAACACTACGAAGAAATGTGTCAGTTTTAGTCCTCAGACCGCGTACGTTCTGATGAAAAATACTTAAAGGCAGTGACTCTTTTTCAGTTGAGTGTCAATAACAGAGAATGCGTGAATAGAATGTGAGGTACAATATAGTATTATCTGCAGAAAATAAAATAATAGTAATATCTCTAAGTAATTGTTCGTTACGAAAAGGAGTGGATCCTATAGAAGCATAATACATTGTGAGTAACATGTGCACTTGGAAATGAACGCTTAATGGGCCATTCGCACATCAGTATTACAGAATTCCGAGTTAAATTATCGAGTGACATTTGAAATATGAAGTACATAATAATATGATGTGTACAGAAAGTGAGAACATCTTGCAGTTGACAGGAGTTGTGAACATGATGATATAATAAGGTAATGTTGTGAGAGTATAATAAATATAATAGTAATGCAGTTGCAACATGAGAGGGAGGGTAGCGGGCGTGTGGAGGGAGAGGAAGGGTAGCGGGCGTGTGGAGGGGGAGGGAGGATAGCGGGTGTGTGGAGGGAGAGGGAGGGTAGCGGGCGTGTGGAGGGGGAGGGAGGATAGCGGGCGTGTGGAGGGAGAGGGAGAGGGAAGAGTAAACAATAGTAATAGAATGAGCAGTATTTTCTTATGAAATTTTCTGGAGGTCGTCTTCCCTCCTGACTAAAAAAGCTGGTGAATTATCGTTTTTTCTCACTAAGATCTTACAGTCCTTTACCCATACAAATCTGTAGCCTGCTTCCCGTGCCTTGCTTTTAACTTTGGAGAGCAGAATCTTATTGTTGATTGTTAAGTGGTTGTTAACATAAATTATTGCTTCTGGTCCGGAATATTTCAGGTCGGTACTGGTGATCTTCCTGGCCTTCTTAGATAGTGCAAGAAATTCCTCCTTTCTCCGTTTGCTTGCAAAACGGATGATTATCGGCTTAACCTGGGCGGACTTGGTAGCCACTCGCGTCACTGTGTCCACATCTTCTGGTTGTAGTTCAAAGCCAATCTGTTCGCCTATTTTCTTGGCTATGCAGAGTAAGTTTTCTCCCTTCGTCATTGGCACGTTCTTGATTTCTAGGTTTTTCACACGGGAGAGCTGATCGCGCTCGTCCAGTTCGTATCTGAAGATTTCCATGTTCTTCTTGATGGATGCAACCTCCGAAACTAACTTTTCGACAGTCTCCAGTCTCTTCTCAACCGCCTCCACCCTTTTTTCCGTATCGGACATAGCTGCTAGAGCAAACTCGAGGCTCTTCTTTATGTCAGATATCTCTCCCCACATGGGCTTGATGCGAGTGAGCTCGACATCGATTTTGTTGAGCTTCTCCATTATTTCGGCTAGAGAACTAGCCGGTACCGTTTGTGAGGACGCTGCTGGAGTTACAATTGGAGACCCACTGCGGGCTGCATTACGCGTACACGGCTTCATAATGTTGTTATAGTCGGTTCACTTATGTTGACTGGTCCAAATTGTGTTTATTTTATACACAGATAAACACTGGATATTACAGCAACTGTCACTTGATCGAAAATAGTGTTGATAAGTAGATAAGTTACTCCTGTCAGACTAGCGCCTTTAAAAATATATATTTGAAAGTTTTCGCTTCCGCATTATTTAGTCGCATTTTCGCATTATTTAGACGTGTCTACATTTTCGGCGATCTAGGTACCGTGAAATTAATGCTCAATGCATTTTCAGAAGTTCAACAAAATTTTCTGGAAATAACGCAGGCCCTAGTTAGGAGCTGGATATATTTATTTAAAGAACAGTTTCTGGTTATGTGTATTATATTCAGCGTGTATATATATATATATATAATATAATATCGATAATATCCCCATATAAGATCTACACAGTGTCCGGAAACTCGCGTAAGTATACTTATAGTAAATATAAATATAAGCGGGAAAATCTATCACATAGAAAACACAAAATACTTGATCTAAAAAAATTTAATTTCAGATTCAATCTCTTTAGATTGAAAGTATTGGCACTGTCTTACTCACCTTTGCAACCACCATTCGAGATTCTACTTCTTAGCTTGTTTCTGCTTTTCTCTCGTCCCAATGAATCGAAATGAACGGTAACTGACATGTCCGCTTTAGTTTAAGGCGCGCCTCCAACATTTCCAAATAGCAGCAAACATGAATGTTTTTTTCTTCAATTAATGGGTTTATTATAGGTTTTGAATATTTCGTCCACCATTCTAGGCACATGCTCGTCAGATTACTTTGCCATTCGATTAGATCACTGATTATTTTGCTGCCATGAAAGATGAAAACATCACTTCTTGTTCATTTCTTGAAACTCTAGTATTGATCATGTTACCAATAAAAAAAAAAGAAAAGTGAACATCCTCTACGCCTTCTAACGTTAATATTTTTTTAACACGGGCTCAAATGAGTTCACTTTTGTCGATTTTGCAGTTTTCCTAGTTCCTGACTAAACTCAAATACCTTGACAACACTGCGTTTGTCTCTATTTCCAGGCGACGGGACCGTGAGCTTGGAGGAGTTTGTGATGATAATGAGCAACATGGGGTCTAACCAGGCCGAGGACGATGAGAAGGAACTGCGCGACGCCTTTCGCGTGTTCGACAAGCACAACCGCGGCTTCATCTGCGCCTCTGACCTGCGTGCCGTACTGCAGTGCCTGGGCGAGGACCTCAGCGAGGAGGAGAGTAAGTATCATCTCCTTTTAACCCTTAGATAAATACTAGTTTGTCAGTAGGCAGAGAGAACGAATTTCCACACATCTCTCTCTTGGCACATCTCTACATTCATGTTATATAAGTACCTACCTACCCATTTATTATACCATAGAATAAAGACAAGAAGAAGGTTATCTGTATTATCGCGTATATAAGATAATATCCCCACATAAGTTCTACACGGTGACCGGGAACTCGCGTAACACAAGCGGAAAAATCTACATTGCATAGAAAACTCAAAATACTTGATCTAAAAAATTTCAATTTCGGATTTGACTTACTCAAATAGAAAGCTCAAATCAAAAAAGTACAGCACCTCAAAGTTTGGGAATCACTGCTGAAGAATTTCCAGTTTAATAACTTATCGTTTTCTATTTCAGTTGAAGATATGATCAAAGAAGTTGATATTGATGAAGATGGAAGAATCGATTTCAATGGTAAGAATTACAAAAATAGTACACAACATTCAATCAAATAAATAATTACCTACTGCATAATATATACTCATAATCAAAGTTACACATCCCTGGGTGGGATTTAACCTCCTCCATAGATATTCTCCACTAACTTTGGCCTATTTTTCTTCTTCCTCACTGTCAGTCCACCCCTTCCTCGATCTTCCTCCAAGTTACTTTCATTGGGGCACTCATGTGGTAATGGTTTTTGTTCTGTTATCTGCCATTCTTTCCACATGGGCCACGGCCAGCCCTTTACAGTCTTTGGGACCCACTTTATCTTATAATGGTCAGTTAGATTCTCGAGTAAATAGTTGATTTTCATTCTGTATTTTGTCTCGATAGGCACAACAATTTAAGTGCTACACGTAGACATCCAAATTAGACGCCTTAACATGAAATCTGAAATTATTTCGACGAGCTGGAAGCAAACCACTTGGGTTCAAGAATGCTTTGTATAAACTATGATGTCAGTCATACGTTGACCACCGAAGAGCGCGCGTTGAAATAACCAAACCATGTGCAGAGTAGTAAAGTTCACTAAAGTAAGGCAAAGGTTTGCAGCGCTATCCATTGAGAGACTTTTCTGAACAGGATGTTCGTTCTTAAACGAATCGCCTGGCGTAGCAACGCTAAAACAGTGATATTACGATGCGAGTTGTCTGTATACCTTCATATTGGTTTATTAACAAATCACCGAAAGTGGGTCGTTAACGCCGCGTAATTTGGTTTGTTCCACTCTCCCTGATTGACTCATCTATTCATTTGAATGTCTAAAGCAGGGTATTCACCAAGAGTGTAGCATGTAACGTATCTGATACTGTATCAATCTGAAAGTGGGTGCGGCTCGTCCACGGTAACCGCGTATCCAGCTACGAGCTCCCGGATCCGCCTTTAGTGCTCGCTATGGTGCTCGCAGTGAAACCGCCGTCGGCGGGTCACTGCGAGCATACTGCGCTCCACCCGCGAGCGGCTCGCAGAAGGATCGTGCCTACGTACTCACTTGATACAGTATCAGATATGTTACATGTTACACGGTTAGGTGAGTACCCTGCTTATGGTGCTACACCATTTAAGTAAAGTTGTATAAATTCTGTACTAAAGTTATATTTATTATTACTTTTAGAGTTCGTCCAAGCTCTCGGCAAACCCGAGGATGAAGAGAGTGAAGATGAATACCTGGAAAATGAGAAGTAGATAAAAACCCTAAATCTGAAATGTTCGCATAATATATGTAATTATAATGTAGTACATATTATACAAAATGTAGTTTTTGATTGGTTTTACGAGTTATGCAAGTAGATACATACATATTTCAAAGGTTTATAGAGATTTGCTGCTATACAACACGTTTTGTGGTATAAAAATAAAAAATTAATTACATCAAATTTACAGTCTTTCATTAATAAAAATTGATCAGTTGAAATTAAAGATGTTTTAACTGACTGAATGCGCCATACAAATACATTCTTCTCTTTGAGGCTATCCAAAATGATTCCTGAATTTGAAACATCGACTGAAGAAGGAAGCCAAAAGTCAACCAACATGCTTATAAATATGAATTATGCAAAGGATAACAAATTATATATATTATAAGCAATAATTAGTCACTTAAAACATCCATACAAATTGAAAATATGTTTATTTATTTTTATTTTCACTTGGGAGAAAATATTTAATTTGTATGGATATTTCAAGCGACTAATTATTGCTTATAATAATTTATTATCCCTTGTGCTATGCATAAAAAACCTTGTCTTATAAACATTAATTTATCATTAAAAAAAATAATAATAATGAATTATGCAGCTTCAGATGAAGTTGTAAGGTGGACTGTAAACACTAATTTAACGAAAATGATGTTTGTTGGAAATGAGTGAATGTAGGATGAAAGGAATGAGAAGAAAAGGATAACCAAATCACTTCCAACGAGAATATCTGCTGGAGGAATTCGAGCACACAACATAATTACAATACACTTCTATTAGTAACTGTTACCCGACAATAATACAGAGTGAGGTTCCACAAGGTAATTATCACAAAACGACACATACAAAATATGAAAACATTTTTCTTCAAAATGAACCATACCAACCAGCTTCGACTGAAGCAACACTGAACAAAAAGAACTTGATTTTTCACTTTCTTAAATTGACTGGCAACTCTGGCCGCTAGAGACGCTGGTAAAAATATGCATAAAATCCAAAATGTATGAAAGTAAATCAGTTAACAATTGGCTTCTGGACTTAGGGAGAGTCGAGAGCAAACGCATGCTAACTTATAGATTATCAACAAATGTTTAGTACATTCATATGTAGGCCGTACTCGCCGATATTCGTTTTAATATTCTCGTGACGAAGGAAGGGTGCTTCCGAAACCAGTAGAGTGTAATTAAAATTAAAGTGGTCTAAAACAAATTTATATATTTTTATTGTCAAATAAAATGTACTATTTAAAATAATAATTCTTACACATATATATATGTATATTTTTTTTTTTAAAAGAAAGACAAACATTCCCGGATTACAAATAACTTGACAATATTTGAAAATCTCCAACTACCACCACAGTAAGTGGAAAATGTTGCTTGTGTTGTGATGGAGGACTTAGCCAGCCGAGGAATTGAACACACTACGCCTGGGTGGGACCCAAACGCAATGTCAACGTATATATATATATTTTTTTATATATATAGTTTACATTGCGTTTGGGCATACATTACCTTCTTCATAAAAATTAAACCTATCCATTTGATTATCCTGAAACGGGAAACCTTCCCAGTTCTGTAATTGTATTTTTTAGTATCTAATAAATAAACCAAACCCGTGCCGCTAGGAGGCACTAAGGTAACGTACTGCCATCAAAATGTACGGGAAATGTCCGAAGTTGAAGGTATTATGTATAACTATTCTACAGTATTTGATACAAAGGCTAAATGGCACGATGATGGAAACCAAACATATTATCATTACCAGAGATGTGCAAAATGGGTACCCAAAACCATTTGAAATGCAAAATGGAAATGGGTCAAAACTTTTCCATTTGAAAATGCAAAATGCAAAATGGTTTTTAGAAAAGCATTTCAAATGCAAAATGCAAAATACCTATTTTCAAAATGCATTGAAAATGCAAAATGGTTTCTCAGGTTCAAAATAATTATTGAATTTTTAAACAACTTTGTCATTTAATAATGGACATCAATGTAGAACAACTTGTGGAATAACAAATCATACATACTGATATGTCCTGTGTAAAAAACAATTGTATTTGAGTGGAATATAATAGAATCTATTATTAACTAAATATTGTCATTTTTAATGATTTTTTCTTAGGGCCATCACCAGTGAACAATAAAGAAATACAGGACAGTGAGACAATCAGACCATATAAAATGTTGTTTTCTAGTGCGCACCCATTATTTGACCATAGATTGTCACAAAAAACTTCAAGCAGGCGCACTAGAAAACCCACAGATAATATAATTCAACTTTGAGAAAACCAATATATATTCTATATTATGTAGGTATTATGTAGCCTTAGCCATTATTAGATTTTAGAAGAACGAGCTTCTCAAAAACATCATCACTCATCTTTCTTCTATGAGGTCTCATGATTATACCTCCATTTGAAAAGAGACATTCAACTGGTGCTGAACTCGGAAGACAAGTATTGCATTTGATGAATGTGTACCTAACAGTAGAGTAAAAAATTTGCTCGGGACTAATATTGGCAACGTAAAAAATAGAAACTGCTATCTAAAATTTAATATTACAGCATCATGGCCCCGTGTTCACTATTTGAATCTGTATTTTTTTAATGGTATCACTTAATTGCCAGGGCTCCTACCAAGTAGCAACTTGACAGACGTAAATTATCTCCCATAGCGAGGTTGAGGACTGACTGATATACGGGGCCTATGATAAAAAGATGAGTGGAGATAACAGGAAGAATCTTGCAAAAAAGCATTTAAAATGGAAAATGCATTGAGAAAAGCATTTAAAATGCAAAATGCAAAATGGTTTTTAGAAAAGCATTTAAAATGCAAAATGCAAAATACCCATTTTGCATTTCCATTTGAAATGGATTTATTTGAAATAAAGCACATCTCTGATCATTACGAACTCCCAACAAATATCTTGGGTGGAATACATAGATAAAATCAGAGACCGAACTAACGGAATGAATCAGTCCCCCAATCTGTCCAACCAAGTCTGATAGAATTGCTTCAATTCTTTCCTAGAGCCCAAACGAACTGATCTGAAGAAATCTGGACAGATTGTCCAGAAGCTGATGATTTAATGGGATTGGAATATAGGTCTATCAATTCAGTCTAACAATCTGTTCTAATAGAATTACTCGACCTCCTACACGCTAACCAGTTCTCCTAGATATCAAGAGCTGAACTGATCATCAATTTTCCCTTCACAAACTGATAATTTAATCAGATTGGAATGAAGGTCTCGTACCCCTAAAAATTGACATCAAAAATCACGTTAAAGATTTTTTTTTTTTTTAGGTCTCTTGTAATTACATAAAAAAACAAATGATTTTGACAACATAAAAACTTTTATTATTTTAACATTACATACAGTAGTAGTACAATATATCTTATCAAATTGTAAACAATTCAACTAAAATTACCTTGTTTAATACTAGAATGGACTAAATCTCGGGGACAAATTGAATGAGCATTAGAAAATGATTTTTTTTTTTTTTAAATCTGGCAGTAACTGTTCATTCTCTTTTAGTATTGTTTTTTGTAAGGTGGCAACATTACAAATGAAACCATAGAACATTAAAAAAATCTGAAAAAATTATGGGTTTTTAAAATGCAAACTAGAATAATTTACACATACAGCTCTTACTTACATTGAGGTGACACCAAATATCGAGCCCTAACAAATGTGGCAACATTATGGTTGAAAGCACAGAAAAATTTCCCTATGAAACTCAAAATCAAGGGGTCCGATATAACCGAAATATTGTGACGTCATATGATTGCCTAACTATATCCACCAATGAAAAACTCTGAAAATCTATGGAATAAACTTTCAGAGTATTTCATTGGTGTATAATATAATAAGTAGGCTCCGAATGAGAATTTTACTGTCTATATATTGGCATATCTATGGTTTTTAGGACCAATTTGTTTCATACAAAAAGCCCGAAGATATCAATCTAGTGAGTGGTTTATTTATGCTCAAAATTATTTAAAAACTTTTTAAATGGTGGATGCACACAAAAATACAAATTTTCGGTATTTTAGCTCCATGCTTTGGAGTACTTTATTGTAAATGGAAACTCATGTATCAAGATTTATGATCAAAACATTATAATGGATTCAGACATTCCAGAAAATACATAAAGTTCATAATATATCAATATTTCACAACACCAAACATATCAAGCCAAAAAAGGCCAAACAAAAATGAATTACAAATGCTTTTTAACTAAACGTGATATTAATTGACTTCATTATGTATATAAAACTATAAGTAATACTTTAACTTTTAACAGTATTTAATTGCACTGGGAATTTTAGGCAATTGAAAATAATTCGCTATTCAATTATAAGAAATATATAATGATTACAGTAATGGATTAGCATCTAATATTTTGGCTTTCATTTTGTATGTATTACCATTATAAAATTAATCCATGTTCGATTAATGTTTGTGGAGTGGTCTCAAATCAGTTACATAAATACACTATCTTCCATTCATTTTTCTATAATTTAAAATGGAGACATTTTCACTAACCATCATGTGAGAAAATGCAACCATTCCAGAATCGACGACAACTTTCACAGATCAAAACTGAGTGAATGCTAAGTACAAACTTAGACCTTAGTGTGGAAGACTTAGAGAACTATTACTCAATTCCATTTCACCATCATTTGTAGGACAAAGAGACAGTTAAGTTTTACCAAAACTAAAGTAGTAACATTATAGTGATTTATTTTTGGAGTATTATGCTGTGTTGTGCAACACTGCATAATACCCCAAAAATAAATTACTTTAATACTTTTGGCCGTGAAAATCTCAAATCAAGTAGTTACAATTTGTATAGAGTGAAATTGCATTAATTCTTCATAAATAGAAAATAACAACAATGGTTTGTAAATGCAATCATAAAACTTATAGGTTATATAATAGTTTAAAACACTTCAACAATAGGCGATGCTAGGACATTGATAAATTTTAAGCAATAAAACAGAAAGATCTACTCATTATATTTTAGTACATATGCAGAATGTTAATTTTGCGGCAAAAGCCAAACCTAAGCGTTCAAAATGATCATTTTAATTACCCAACAAAATCAATCCACAAAAAAATTATAAAACTACTTATATTCAGGGCCGGACCTGTGCAGGCGCAATTGGAGCAGTCCGCTCGAGAAGCCAGCTTGCCAAGGAGCCAAGGATCCTAGGCGCTGTTAATACCTAACACCTAATACAGCGCCCTTGAGGTTTTTATTAGCATCGGGCGCCGTTTGGCTCAGGGCCGGCCCTGCTTATATTATCGAATAGCTACATAAAAATACAATTTTTCTAATCTGAAACACGATCATGTACAAAAGTTGCTATGAATAACATAATTATGTTTGTGTTAGATTTGGGATGATGTTTCACAAAAATAACACATGTAAAAATGTTTTAAATATTTTTCCTGAAAATTATTATAGATTTTTTTTACATTTAATTTCTGCTGCAAAATGCTGCCATGAGGTACAGAAGTTTTTTTGTAATTCATTTGTGCGTTTTTCATATCACATGATAGATTGCTGTAGAAGAAAAATAACAATAATAATAAAGGTTACAAGTGTTATTAGGTTGAAAATCTTAAATTTTAAATACATTGTCTCGATGAAGACAATTATTAGATTCGCATATTCATAAACCTTTAAGCCGCATTCCCAAGTTAATACGGAATAATTAATTCATATTCCTTTCTCACAAATTTAATTAACTTATTCCATATTAAGCTGTCTCAGTAGAGGTAAAGTCACAAGGAGGAAATCCATAATTGGTTTTATTTTACTATACAGGGTGTATCGGCACGTACCCGACAAACTTTAACCAGCTTTTCCTTAGCACATTTGGAGTAAAAAATGTTATAGGCACTTTGCTGTCCGGTAACATTTTTTTTTCAATTAAAAACAAAAAATGATAAAAAAATCCACACTCCGTCACTGTCATTGGCATTGTTTCTCGTGTTCAACAGCTGTTATTAGCAAGTGTGTCAAAAAGCGTGTTCGCTCTTTCATACACACTAAATAATTTTTTTTTAAATTTTTATATTAACTCCACACAGGAGGCTCTGAAGAAAATAATTTCCCTCAGGGCCTATGTCATCTTTGGGGATGCTGTGTGGAGGGTCTTTTTGTGGAGAGGAAGGAGTGAACATGGGTCTTGAAGAGTCCCAAGTTGTAGGAGGGAGGAAACACAGAGGCCGGCAGTTCGTTCCACAGCCGAGCTGTTGAACTTAAGAACGAATCGTAGAAGCGACCCGTTCTCATGTGACAAATGTCAACCGCGTGCAAATGTTGGGTACGCGCGTTTGGCGTGTATCTCGACTACGCACCGGTGCCGAAGTGATCAATGACGCTAGTTCCTCAGAGCAACTTCCATTTAATATTATCTTCCATTTTAATAATAGCTAAAAATGAGACGAATGGTGGCATGCCATTTCGTTGTGATCGTAAAAGCGCGCTAATGTAGGTACGTACGTATATTATTCAACGAAACTCGAATAAAATATTGCCAGGTGGGTTTTCAAACTTTGACAAAGGATAAAACAGTGGTGACATGTGGTGAAAATATGAATAGTAAATTTTTTATTAAAAAAAAAATGTTACCGGACAGCAAAGTGCCCATAACATTTTTTACTCCAAATGTGCTAAGGAATAGCTGGTTAAAGTTTGTCGGGTACGTGCCGATACACCCTGTATAATACTTATGTACAAACTGATTAAATGTTAACTGTCAATTTGCCGAAAATGAATAAATAAGTCATAGAATAATGGGTATATGCGACAGAAATGTAAATATAATGCACTCACAACATACCCCAAATTAGGATGCCATAGTCCCACTGGCTCTAAGCAGTTGAAATTATGCGGCATTCACAATAAAAATAAAAATATATTCAAATAAATGCTGGTTTTTAATGAAGATGTAAATTTAGTAATGGTTTTCACTTGACATCATAATTTGAATTTCATTTAAATTAATTTAAAAATGTTGCATAATGGTTTGCACATTTTGCCTTCTGTATTGCCCATACATAATAGAAACAAAGAGAGATAAGGCATGGAAGCGTGCCGACTGTCGCCGAGCTGCGACCAAACTGCACGGGTTATCAAAGTAGCATAGTCAATGAAAGTTATGCGTTTGGAGTGACGGTAGAAATAAAGGCGGGGCGCCGTCGTGTAGAAATGACCCATTATCATGTGACGAAAAAGCCAACTCCGTACAAATGTTGGGCGTATTTCCTGACTGTGCACCAGTGCCGAAGGGATCAATGACGGTAGTTCCTCACAGCAACTTCCAATTAAAATACTGGTAGGACAGCATTCCCATAAAGATAGGGGAATCCATCAAATAGACGGCCCGCTTTACAACTGAGACAAGGTTTTTATTTTAGATGTTTTGGTGCTCCAGATCAGCGGTGACTACAAAATTCAACAGTGGGTCCACTTGCGATTTGTATAGGATTAGCAGTTGTGTACGATTAATGTGGCGGTGACTAATTATTGGTTTTGTACTAATAATAATGGTCCAAGGCCTATCTCTGTTGTTTCTATTATGTATGGTATTGCCTACGAACCTATGAAAATATGTCCTATCGGCTGGTGATGTATTTGGGCTCCATGTGCCCCGTGTCTCCGAGGCAGCGGAGGATGACTCGCCCGTTGGGGTGCACCGACAGCCAGGTGATGGAGGCATGGTTCAAGGATATCCGAAGCCACGCCTCGGGGGGGAATTGCATGGCTCTAGATAGGACAATCAATCACAATTGAATTAAGTTTAAACACTTATTACACTGTCTCTTTTCATTGACATCTCAGCATTTTTACATAACAGTCGCTACGATAAAAACGAAAATTAGTACAAAAACATGGTGTCCGGAAACTAGTAGAAAAAGCGAGAAACTGGTGAATCTACATGTGATAGAACCTAAAAAAAAAATTTTTTTCTCTCTGAGCAGTTTGATTTTTTTTTTCGGCAATTAAAGGATTAAAAATCTTTAAGATATACGCTTCAAGGACAATAAACAGTTGACAATTCCCTTGTAGTGACCAAATTTCAACTTTGGACTTGATTTACTAAAATGAAAGCTCAAATCAACAAAAAGTTATACATATCACAAGATTGACTAGTGATACTAGTTTCCGGACACCTTGTAATATGATATCATGTCTTATTATATAATATGTTGTCTTAACACATTGTCGTCGGGACACGGCAAATGCTGTTTTTGTCGACTGTCGGTCAACTGCGGGAAACGGGCGGCATTATACGGGTTTGTTATCAGCGTGAAATAAAACGCCTTGAAGGGTAATTTGCTACCTGGGTGCTAGGTGACACTCTGTCGACGTTATTTGAGATGCCTTGTCCGGATTGGCTAGTGTGCCGCTTGTAAAGGCGTCGCCACAAATCTACAGTTTTTATGCGATCTCAATTTCCAGTTTAGTTTGAGTCATTTCACGTATTGGACTATTTTTCATACCGCTCGCACTGTTTTGTTTACTGTTTGGTATTTTATTATTTGAATATATTATCATTGTATAGGACTTTATCCCTACAAAAATGTCTTTATAAGCCAATGATACATGCACTTATGGTGTGTGATGGATTATCAACATATGAAGTGTACTGATTCCTTGAAAGAATAAATACTATCATTCATAAGTGGAATGGGCTCTTCAATTAGACGAGGCAACCGCAAAAGACTCTTTTTTGACAAGAAGCAATTAAACTTATGAGTTATTGAGTGTTCGCCTTCGGCCTTAGGCGACACTGTTCAATATTTACGCGATCAGATTTCACACATCCAGCGATTGTAAAATTACGGGCATGGCAAATATATATTATTATTTATTAAATAACTATATGATATAAATAAACATGTTATCTTTTACATGGAATTTTCAAATATTGAATGCTATTTACTGAATTAATATCAGGTTTTTATATTCAGCTTTGAAAGGTGGTGAAATTATGATGTAATCAAAGCAATTATAATTTTATTTTTAATGATCAAATGTCATATATGATTTCTTAGAAAATTTCAATCGAAAATATTATTTGGTTTAGAAATTGTATCAATTTTAAGAAAGCAATATATTTTTGCGCTAATCGCGAAAAACACCCGCTATGGGCTAGAGTCTATTGTTTGAAGCGCCCTACTACAATGTGTTAATATACGATATCTTCTCTTATTATATGGTATTATGTCTCATTATAAACGATATCTTGTCCTGTTATGTGATATCTTGTCTTATTATATTAGCTGGACATCTTCAATTGCCACCTGAATAAATTTATAAAATAATTATTTTCTCTGATTTGTCATGAGTGACTTTTTCTTTTATGTAATTTTGTTATAAATTTATTTTGTTAATATTATCTTGCGGTTTTATTGTTTGGTATAACACTCTTACAAACTGATAAAATGTAAACTACCCATTTCCCAAAAATTTATCAATAAATGTCCAATTTTTATCTTACCCATATTGCTTTGTGGGCATGATAAGCTCCTATGTGACCTTTATTAAAGGGACTGAGCTACTCTCAGGGGAGTAAGGTAGAACATGAGACAATGGAAGATTACAGGAGCTATGTAGATCATATCCGTATCAATGATAATATCGAAGCAATAATAATGTTAGTAAAGCTCAATATTCCATGGACAGCACAGTGCACTAATGCATACATTCTGGAAGAGTTAGGTATCTACAATAGGCTATCAAATGTCTGCTTACAGCGTTCCTAAGTTATATTGGACATGCTGCTCGCCGCACAACAGATGAAGACCACCAATGTGTTGGAGTGATCAAATATCACAGGCGTCTGGGATATCGGTGTCCGCAGCTCTAACCGCTAAGATTTCATCAGGGAAAATGGAGTGGGGGTCACGATCCTTCGCAACGATTAAAGAAGAGTAAATAAAGAGGTTTACCTGCAGATGAAGTAGCGTATGACGTTGGCGTGGCAGACAATGAGTGTGTAGGAGTCATTGAGCTGCGTGGCGGGTGCGCGATGAACGTGCCGGCGGAAAGCGGCCTCGATGCGCGCCCCTTCCTGGAAGAACTGCTAAACAACCCAAGCATACAGCACTCACTCAACATCAATCGTGCCAATAATAAGTGATTAGTAACACATATACTGCAACCGTAGATAATAGAAACCAGAGAGATGGGCCATTATTATATGGTATGAAGCTGGGGGCATAAAAGTGTCACCAACATTGTTGACACATACTACTACAAATCGCATCTATGCATTGCAGAGCCCTGCCTTTGATTCTACCTATAGACCAAATGCATAACTTCAATTAGATTTCAAAAACCGTACTGGCATGATTCCATGCCATATCTCCCTTTTGTTTCTATTATCAGCGACTGCAACGGT
This sequence comes from Hesperophylax consimilis, assembly GCF_061612785.1. Lineage (NCBI taxonomy): Eukaryota > Metazoa > Arthropoda > Insecta > Trichoptera > Limnephilidae > Hesperophylax > Hesperophylax consimilis. The sequence goes on along the minus strand of NC_142857.1, from coordinate 20,590,054 downwards.
TGTTAGGTTATTGATATAATAATTCCTACTTTTACGATTATAATATTTAAGACAGCTTGTTGCCAGATAATGGTAAATATAATGATGAAAAGAATTCTTCATAAATACTAGGCTAAAATGTATGAGTTTACCAATCCATATCACTATTGATATACATCTTTTCTATGTTTTTTATATCCTTCACTTTATAATTTATTATATGTCAAACTGGTTAGAGATATTCAATTTGCTAATCTTATTTCTTAATTTAAAGAAGTGTGTTTTCTACATTATGTGCTTAAGGGATAGAGAGTATTTAATTTTTTTTTAAATTTACAGTAGTTTAATTTATTTTATAAAACAAATAATAAAAAGTTATTTTAATATGTTTTAACCCCTCCAGCGTTTGAGGATCATATATGACCGGACGTCCATATTTTATAAAAGTAGTTTTTTCTTTTTTTTTCTATCATGCGTAAATACTTAATTTTTTGACGTTAGAAAGAGAAAAAATAATTATTTCCAGTTTGCCTCAAATATTTATAATAGAATCCATTAATAAAATCGTAAAAATAGCCAAAATAAATAATTAATTATGTATGTAAAGAAAAATATAATTTTCTTTAATTCAAGCCAATGCCGAGCTTGTCTCGTCATTGTGGCTGTGTGTGTCGTGGACTGTCACTGGCTGGATGTGCGCCACAGTACCTACACAGTCGACTCGATATTTCGTAATCTATGGTTTAAGACATAGTAAAAATAATCTATGGGTTGTGACAAGGCAGATTGATGGGAATAATTTCAATAATTTGTAATTGCTATCGTGATTGTGATAAAGGAACTGACATAACATTAAATGTCGTTTCTTTCCTTACAGGTAATGTTTTGTTACTGAATGCTTTTCTTTATGTAAATCTTGTGAGATTAACAAAATAAACCTCTTCTTTCCTTACAGAGAAATTCTATTGTGTTTTAATTGACTGCGTCGTTCAAATCACAAGGAAAATATCATTATATATATAATTAAAGTGAAGGTACAGTTTTCTTACAAATTCTCCAAACAAAATTAATGTGTTTTTGAAATATCAAGTTCTCTCAATTTTTCTATGATTGGAGTAAAAAATTAAGTAAAATCGTGGTTAGCGTTATTGACAACATTTTTCACTTTTGATATTAAAATTTAATTATTTAGAAAAGGTAACGTTTATTTTAAATGCATGCATAGTTTCAAAAATAGTATTTGTTTTTAAAGAAAATTTAAAAATAATATGTATATAGAGCATTTGAAATACACAGAAAACATTGCAAACTGAACAAATGTGATGAAAGTTCTGAAGGGTTAACTTAATATTACAAAAATTAATGGATTTAAATTAATTTATTGTAGAACAAGTTATCGCCATATTTATACCACCACCACTCTATTTACAAAACTTACATGCGGCTCAGGCCTCCAGTGCCCCACGGGCGGTTCTGGGGGTGCGGGAGCCCCCTCCTCCAGCAGCGAGCAGTCGCGGCCCTCGCACGACAGCTCGGGGGGCAGCTGCTCGGCGATCAGGTGCGCCGTCTCCTGGGCACGGGTCATGGTGCTGCGCTCCAGGGTCTCCCAGGAAAGACCAAGCTCCTTGAGGCGCTGGCCCGTCATAACAGCCTGTTTGCGACCTGGAAATAATGATAATTAAAGGTTAACACATTTGGTGTGGGTTGATTCGTCCTGCATTTGCAGTGTTGAAGAATTGTGCCCACGCACACCACAAAGCATTGCAACTAAAATATAATAATAATAAATTCTTTATTCCAGGATGTGGGGAGGTTAGTGCAATCCCACACATCCCATAGAGGGTATAAGTACAGATAATATTTACATATAGGAAAATAAATAAAATAGATTAAAAATTAAAATTAAAAATGAAATTAAAGCAGAGAAGCACGGGAATCCATCGGATCTAAGATTGTGGGAGCAAGTATCTTTCTCTGATGGTTTTCAATGCTCGATCCTGAAGTCAGACGGGATTCTATGATAAGAATATTTCTGGAATGGTTTATCCTTCCCCTCAGTCCTGCAATCCTGGTTCTTAATACAGCTGTAAATCCTGTAACTCGCCCTTCTGTAAACATCAAGGAAGCACTGCAGTGCCTGGGGAGTCCGAACATCAATTGGTAAGCGTTGTTATATTGCACCTGAAGCATTGTTCTTTTTTTTAAATTAGCCCAGAGCTCGCATGTGTACAGGGTGGTGCAAAAGGCTATGAAGAGCGTCCTTGCAACTGCAGTGTCGACCTTGAACATTAATTTTGCCTTTGGATATTACTTCTACTGGGTTTGTTAAACACAAGAATCAAAATGTCACTTTGTCAAGTATGGTATCGTCTACATGTTGGCCTTAACAAAAATGGCTAATAACAGGTTAAGAAAATGTAAAATATTCATTCGAAACAATAAATGAAGTAGATGCCATCATGAATAGGGAAATTTCTCTCCAGTGAGATGTAATAATGAATTGGAGTGCTCGCAGAGTTTTACGATCTGTAGATAAGAATATTTTACTGGCAAGAGTAAGAAGCTTTAATTAACTAAGTTAACACAGCCTATAGCGGGTGTTTTTCGCCATTAGCGCATAAATATATCGCTTTCCTAAAATTGACACAATTTCTAAACCAAATAATATTTTCAATTGAAATTTTCAAAGAAATCATATATGGCATTTAATCATCAACAATAAATTATAATTGCTTTGATTACATCATAATTTCACCACATTTCAAAGCTGAATATAAAAACCTGATATTAATTCAGTAAATAGCATTCAATATTCAATATTTGAAAATTCCATGTAAAAGACAACATGTTTATTTATATCATATAGTTATATAATAAATAATAATATATATTTGCCATGCCTGCAATTTTACAATCTCTGGATGTGTGAAATCTGATCGCGTAAATATTGAACAGTGTCGCCTAAGGCCGAAGGCGAACACTGAATAAGTTTAATTGCTTCTTGTCAAAAAAGAGTCGGTTGCCTCGCCTAATTGAAGAGCCCATTCCACTTATGAATGATAATATTTATTCTTTCAAGGAATCAGTACACTTCATATGTTGATAATCCATCACAAACCATAAGTGCATGTATCATTGGCTTGTAAAGACATTTTTGTAGGGATAAAGTCCTATACAATGCTAATATATTCAAATAATAAAATACCAAACAGTAAACAAAACAGTGCGAGCGGTATGAAAAATAGTCCAATACGTGAAATGACTCAAACTAAACTGGAGATTGAGATCGCATAAAAACTTTAGATTTCTGGCGACGCTTTTACAATCGAAACACTGGCCAATCCGGACAAGGCATCTCAAATAACGTCGACAGACTGTCGCTTAGCACCCAGGTAGCAAATTACCCTTCAAGGCGTTTTATTTCACGCTGATAACAAACCCGTATAATGCCGTTTCCCGCCAAAACATGTAAACATTCTACCTTTCATGTCTTATGATACATATTGTAAAATAAACATTCCTTGCAAAGATACATTTTACTGAAAAGGTGCAATTCATTATGTAATGTAAAAATAACAATTAGATCATTTTTATAGCATTCTTTTTGTGAAAGGTCGCCTCAAGGTCGCTTTACATTTATAACTTTTAATACAAATTCAACAGAAAATAATTACTTAATCTTATTGTGGTGAACGTATGTCTGTCGGTATGAAAGAGACAGGCATATCTGAGTGAGACAGCATGACCGAGACGTATAAAAAGGCGTGTCTGTTGTAACTCGTCCTCTCTTTGCAATAACATCTCGAATACTGTCCATTTATATAAATACTAAATAAACCAAATAGTATGGAGTATCAAACCGAATATTATTTACAAATTATCTGAGTGATCGGCACGGCAGATCACTACACTTATTCCGAAGTTAAAATTATTATTATTGTAATAAATAGAATATAATAACTTTGTTTTTAACACCACTCTACTGTATATATTTTCAATATACAAAACCAACCGGTTTCGGTTCACCCTGAACCTTCATCAGGTTTATATAAAAATATATTTCACACATATTATAACATATTAAATAACCCTGATGAAGGTTTAGGGTAAACCGAAACCAGTTGGTTTTATATACATAAAAAAATTTATACAAAAAAGTGGTGTTTAAATTATGTATACCCACAAAGGGTTTGCTACATGTGAAAATTATTATTTTTTTTTATAAATAGACAAACATTCCCGGGTTACAAATAAACTGACAATATTTGAAAATCTCCTACTACCACAACAGTAAATGGAAAATATTGCTTGTGTTGTGATGGAGGACTTAGCCAGCCGAGGAATTGAACACACTACGCCTGGGTGGAACCCAAACACGATATCAACTCAGCCACCGACAGGTAGTAAAATACTAATTATTTAAAACAATCATAATTCATTAGTATAACCCATATTTGTCATCTTAAATGTTAATTTTTCAGGCTGACATAATACATTATCTCTATTATTGTTTGATGATTTATTCGTATTAATTTATTACGTTAGTATTACTAATGAATTATACCTAATAAATTTTAACAATACATCAACAAATAATTGGAAATTTCTAAATAGTATAAAATAAAGTCGCTATCCGCGTCTGTCTGTTTATGCGCTTAGTTCTTCTAAACTACGCAACGGATTTTGATAGGGTTTTCACTATCATTTAGAGAATTTCTTTCCAAAGGTTTACATATATAATACATGCATATTATATTTATAGAAAATAGAGAAAAGTCGATGTTTTATAATCAAGTCGTAAAAATATATTTTTGGGCACTACATTGTTTATTTTATTTATTTATTTGACAGCCGGCATAGTCCAGTGGTAACGCATTGGACTGCCATTCCGAAGGTCGCGGGTTCGAACCCGGCGTGCGCAAATAAATTTTATTTGATTAATTTGTGTTATTTCACAATTAATTAATTAAAATAATATATATTATATTTGCGGCACGTTCCAGAGTGGAAGATACTACCAGTATCGCCCTGAATTCCCTGAATTATCGCCATTCAGAATTGAAACGTTGCTCCAAATGGCTTTAGCCGTGTTTAGTGACTAGATCTGAATAGCCAGGTACTTCCCCACCTTCCTCTTTCCCTTCCCCACTTACCTTCAGCCTCACAACATCCCCCAATTGGGGATGCCATAGTCTCACTGGCTCCAGACGGGAGCAGTTGGGACTCTTGTGAGGTATTCACTATAAAAAAATAAAAAATAAAAATCTATCTACATAAAGTTTTTTACGTGTATTTATCGACATCTGTCTCACTAGGGTACACCTGTGTCAAGACAGACGTAATCAGATACTTAAAGAATATTTACATGCATATTCTTTAAGTATCTGATTACGTCTGTTAATGCTGTCTAAACCATACGAGATAATTCAAAATAATGTACTACGGAATTGTATAATTGTAAAAGGCCTACAGAAAAGTCCGCGATGGTATATGTCTACGTCCTAAGGATAACCCCCAGCATCAGCTAGTTACATGATAAACTAGCTGACGTGTACCCGGCGTTGTTTGACTTTTCTCTTCTTTCAATAAATATAATATCCATAAACCTTCCGGAAGAAATTCTCTAAATGATAGTGAAAACTAGATATCAAACTCCGTTGCATAGTTTAGAGCAGGTGTGGCGAACCTAGGGCACGCGTGCCCGAGGTGGCACGTTTGATCATTTGGATGGCACACTAACGATTTCCAAGTCAATTTTTTTTTTTTTTAATTTTTAAGTTTAAAAATTATTTTTTTTTGATTTGACCAGTTGTTTCAAAAATATCTGAACAATCGTTCATATTCTTCTTTTCTTTTCAAATGTAACAGGTATTCTGTTGATTTTTTTCAAACCAGAATTGGGTTGTTTCAACTCAAATTTAACTTACGTTACATTTGAAAATTTCATTCAACTGAAAGAGAAATAGATCTTTCCAAAATTGTATCAGTAACGACAGATGGCGCTCGCAGTACGACTGGAGAGGAAAATGGTTTTGTCAATTTATTTACTGAACGTGTTGGACATTCCGTTCTGGGTTTTAATTGCATTATACACCAGCAAGTTTTATGCGCAAAGCACGGATTTAAGTCACTGGAAGATGTTATGATTCTTGTAACAAAATTGATCAATTTGATATCTGCACGCGGATTAAACAAACGAAAATTTTAAGAATTGTTAAATGAGGTAAAGTCAGTATATAAGGGCTTACTTATGTACAACAATGTGCGATGGTTAAGTCGTAGAAAAGTTCTTCAAAGATACGTTGAGTGTTTGGAAGAAGTTAGGCTTTTTTTAATAAAGGAGAATCTCATTGAAAAATATAATGAGTTACTAGACCTCGAATGGCTTTCAAAATTAATGTTTTTTACTGATTTGTGCTTACATTTAAATTAATTAAATATTAAATTGCAAGGCGTTAACAAAACAATTATTGTTATGTTTGATTTAATCAAAGCATTTCAAGCTAAATAACAAATTTTTGATCGTGAAGTTGTATCTATAACACCTTCAAATATTTCCCAAATACAAAAAAACTTTTTGCAGAAGAAAAGCCAGATCAAATCAAATTAACACAAGAATTTTCTGTAGTTATTCAATCGATAATCAAAGAGTTTTCTTCAAGATTCAAACAATTCAGGAGATTTGAAAAGATATCAAAATTTATTTTATATCCAGATACACTATCAGCAGATGACCTCAATTTGGAGATTTTCGAGTGGCTAAATCTAGAAGATTTTGAAATGCAATTTATCGAATTCCAATCGAGTTCGCTATGGAAACAAAAATTTGTTGATTTGAGAAATGATTTGGAAATAATTGAAAGCGATCGATTAACGAACATAAATAATAATAATGCAGAAGAAGAAATAATGAGAACTTGGAAAGCCATTCCAGAAATCTTTAGCGATTTAAAAAAACTAGCGAGAGCAATATTATCAATTTTCTCTTCTACATATGCTTGTGAGTCATTATTTTCAGAAATGAATTTCAAAAATGTGATTCAAGAACGAGAATGACTGATGAATCCAGTTGGTCGTGTGTGTTACTAAAAGTGACGAAATATGATCCAGATATTAAGAATTTGTCATCGAATGTACAACAGCAAAAATCTCATTGATAAATAACTAATATGTACATTTATTGATTACGACTTTATTTTTATGAAACTCTATTGTAATTTTTAAGCTTATGAATAAAATTTAAAAAAAAAACTTTTTTTATTTTATCTATTTGGTTAATTTTTTTACAGCTTGGGCACGCTACACAATCTTGAAATAATGTTTGAGGATTTTTGGCACGCGGGCCCAAAAAGGTTCGCCACACCTGGTTTAGAGGAACGAAGCGCACAAACAGATAGGTGTGGATAGTGACTTGGTTTTATACTATTTAGAGATGAAGCACATTAATCAGTGTGCAAAAGAATTATAATACAGGGGGTTTTACATTTAAAAAAATATTAGCAATCTTTTTTTTACTTCACCATTTCCAGCCAAAATAGCTGACTGACAGCGAGTTCAAATTATTTATTTTCCTTATGGCAATTTTATTTTTATTTTGTTTATGTTAACCCCACACAGGAGGCCCTAATAATAATAATATTTGGATGATTTGTATAGCGCCGTTTTTGTGCAAAATCACCTCAAGGGCGCTGTACAAATATATAATACATTTCTACAATTATCTATGTTATTACTAACTATATATGGAGATAATATCCAGTACAATACTTACCTGGTAGGTCACTTTTTTTTTTTTTTTTAATATTTACTCCACACAGGAGGCCCTGAAGAAAATAATTTCCCTCTGGGCCTATGTCATCTTTGGGGATGCTGTGTGGAGGGTCTTTTTGTGGAGAGGAAGGAGTGAACATGGGTCTTGAAGAGTCCCATGTTGTAGGAGGGAGGAAACACAGAGGCCGGCAGCTCGTTCCACAGCCGAGCTGTTGAACTTAAGAACGAATCGTAGAAGCGACCCGTTCTCATGTGACAAATGTCAACCGTGTACAAATGTTGGGCGCGCATTTGGCGCGTATCCCGACTACGCACCGGTGCCGAAGGGATCATTGACGCTAGTTCCTCAGAGCATCTTCCATTGTAATACCGATAGAACAAGGACAGCATACCTACCTGACGCCTGTGCTCTAAAGATTGCAGTCCGTTTGTTAAGATTGGGGAATCTATCAAACGGACCGCCCGTTTCTGCACAGAGTCAAGGGTTTTTTTCAGGTATTTTGGGGCTCCGGACCAGAGATGGCTGCCAAATTCGACAGTAGGGCGCACTTGCGATTTGTACAGGGTCAGCAGTTGTGTACTATTAAAGTATCTGCGGGCCCTGTACAGTACGCCCAGCTTCTGAGAGGCCAACTTTACTCTGGCTTCGATGGAGCCCCCGTACCTGAGCTGGTCACTTATAGTTACACCAAGCATATCAATGGAAGGCCTGTTCGGAAGATTGCTTCCGTTGAAGGAGACTAGATTATCATTTGGATCCCTTTTAGACGTAATCAGACAGGATTGGGTCTTTGAAACATTAAATTCGACGAGATTATTTTTACCCCAGGAGGAAATACTCTCGAGATAACCGTCCATTCTCTGCTTCAAAGCCCTCCGAGCCGTTGGAGTTTGTGTGCCCTTTGGGGGCTTGTCGTACAAAAAGCTATCATGAACTGTACTATCATCCGCGTAACAATGAATCGGTGCACATGTCAAAAGGTCATTGATGTGCAACAAAAACAAAGTCGGAGACAGAACCGATCCCTGTGGGACGCCAGCATTTATAGAGTGTGAGGAAGAGGTGAAACCGTCTGCAACCGCCTGAATCGACCTATCCCTTAAAAAGTCAGCAATCCACGTACACAGGGATGCGGGAAGTCCGTAAGAAGGCAATTTTTTGACAAGTCCTCGGTGCCAGACCCGGTCAAAGGCCTTGGATATCTCTAGTGCGACCGTTTGGGTCTCACCGTGACGTTCCAGGCACCGCCCCCAAACATGCGTCACATACGCGAGAAGATCACCACACGAGCGGTTCCGCCGGAATCCGTATTAACGGTCGTTGATAATTTTGTTCTTCTCGAGGTATGTGAGCAGTTTGTCGTTGATCACACGTTCCATCACTTTGGACAGAACTGATGTGATCGCTATGGGGCGGTAGTTGGCCGGGTTGGTGTGGTCACCTTTCTTGGGAATAGGGTGAATGACCGCTTTTTTCCAACCAGAGGGCACAGTGCCACACTTCAGGGACATTTTGAAGAGCTTTTTCAAAACTGGAACTATTTCCGCAGCACACCTCTGCAATACCAGGGCAGGTATTCCATCAGGTCCACTAGCTTTGTTAACATCGAGCCCCCGTATAACGTGGAGAACATCCCGATGCCGGATCCTCAGCTTTTTTATATAGAAGCCGCAGTGAGGAACCGACGGCGGAACAGCACCTCCGTCGTCGAGGGTCGAGTTTTGCGCAAACATTTTCCCCAATAGGTTAGCCTTTTCGGTGGCGGTGTTTGCTAGTGAGCCGTCAGGTCTGGTAAGAGGTGGCAAACTGGGTTTGCAAAAATTCCGACCTATTGAGCCCGAAAGCGACCAGAATGCTCTGCTGCCATGCGGGCAATTGTTCCGAATCAAACATTAAATTAGCGAACAATGGGCAACAATTATATACCTATTTGCCCTAAATTACATTTAAACAAACCACCTCACTGTTTCAACATTACCTTAAGGTGGCTTAAACCAAATACTGTAGAATAATTCATATTCTAGGGTATTTGCTACAATTTTGTTATAAATACATATTTGCTTAAGATCCCACATTCCAAATTTATAACACATTTCCCTTAAACGCTTAAAAAAAAAATATTTAAATTTTTTAGAGAATTTTCTATACAGTTGCCGAGTCGAAAAAGTAATTTTATGAAATTCCATCGATAAAAAAAAATGGCAAAGTATGCTCCAAAAATTATTAAAAACACATCTTGTTCTGTTATTTAACATGATATAGGTAAGAAAAAAATCGCAGTGTTTCTTTAAATGCTAATTTAGACATTTGCTGAAAGATTTGTGCTCTACTTTAAATAAGTCATGCTCTATTAAAATCGATTTTTCAATATTAGCGCGCTCCCACTAACATTTGTATTAATTATTATATTCTTTTTTAATGCTACGACGGAGCATTAAACCAATCTGTCGATTTATCTGAATTAACCTCTGCTAACAAGTAAGTACTTTGACAAACACAAGCCAATGAAATTGGTTTGTGTTTCTCAGGTTGTAATTTAATGCAATTTTTTTTTTTTTTTTTCAGTGTAAAAATAAATCTGTCATATGAGTAATATCACAGAATATAATTATTAGACTTGCAAAAGTGGCCTGTAGAAGTAAGTCCCATGTACATACATTTCAAATATAGAATAAAAATAATTGTTTGCTAAAACATATTATAGGTGGGTACCTACTTAATAGCTTGGCTGGATTGATAATATGAGAGTATAATTGATAATAATGTACAAGGTTTTCCATACCTAATTCAGTGAGGACCCGATCCTTGTCAGTCTTGCCGGCGAGGTTGTACTGGCCGTGTCTGATGAGGAAGAGGTGCCTCACGGCGGAGGGAGTGACCTTCTCCACTTCAGAGTTGAAGCGGTTGTCGTCCTCGGGTGAACCCTTGCTCGGTTTCACCAGGCTCTTGGGGTCTCGGCTGAAGGGGAATCAATTATTATTACTTCTAGACAATTAATTCAATTTGGATGTGCCATTTTTACATATCTTTATATAAAGAAGATTGACCTACAGATTGAAATTTTGGACTTTCTTATAACTTCATCTTCATTAATGATTAATAAGAATCTAGCTGTAAATAATATTTACGATGAAAGTAATATACTATTGCTTTCACATTACGCATATTTACTGTAGATTTAACATAATATAATATTAACTAAAACTCCGGTAGATAACATTTGTTTCAAGAAGAAAGGCATCATCGTAGGAATCGTTTATATAGCATTATTTTACTGCTAAAATGAAGAAATGTTGCTTAATTCTCAGTTTTCAGTGTACAATAATGTTAAGTTTTTACAATGTTAAATTCGTGCGCAAATATAACTTCCTTTTTTACCATCTAAATAAACAAGAAAACTATTTTTAGGTTACTTCACGCCATTTGTTTCAAGTACAGAAAATACACTTACTGGTCCCAGTTGAAGTCCCATTTCACTGAAGGGGTATAGTTGGTAGTCCAAGAGTTGTGGACTACATGAGACCGGTTCTCTGGCCTCACAGACAGGTAATATACAACCGCTCCACCAGCGGCACCTAACCCCACCAGCGCGTATCTCTGTATTCTCGATAAGGTCGCCATTATTGTACTATTAAACTATTCGATTGCAATTATTGGTTAAACGGTGGGAAAATATAATTGTCACAGAACTATTTCAAATGCTTGCTCGGCGACATTATGGCGACATCGGGCGACATTCAATGAAAGACAAAGCTGTCAAGATATTTCCATGGAATTTTTTTTCTGAAAAGAAACCACAGATAAAAACCAAACAATACTTTTCGCTCACCAGTAGTGATGGTGAGGGGCTAATTGGGATAATTGAAACAATTTGATGACCCGGAATGGTTTATTTATGAAACCAAATACCTATATGTTAAGGGGAAATTGTCTGGCAGCCATCTTGTGTGACTAACTTTTCGACTGATTTGTATGCAAAGTGGCGCATAATAGACCTCAATCGTCTTTTTGTCCATTGCGAATTAAACAAACTTGTTATTAACATCGCAAAATGCAATAAATTAACATTTACACGTAATAAAAAAAAATCCTTTGTATACACACTAAACATCAATGAAGTAAAATATATCAGGGACCTTGGGGTAATACTGGATGTTAAATTAAACTTTATCCAAAACACTGATGACATCATTAACAGAGCCAATATAATGCTGGGATTTATAATTCGCAAAACAAAACCCTTCCACAACATAAACACTCTATATTCCCTTTACACCTCATATATTCGCCCACACCTGGAACACTGTACACCGATCTGGACTCCTTTATACCAAGCCCATATCAAAAGAATAGAAAGAATTAAAAATAAATTTTAAACACATAAATTATAAACTAAACTTACACTAAAAGGAATTAGCGCAACACGGCATAACACCCCCAAAACAAATAAAAAAAATAAACTTACACTTCTCAAATTATACCGAATCCATTAAATTTCATAATTTTAACTCCCTCCAAACACGACGTCTAATTTTTGATGAAATCTTATTGTTTAAAATCCTAAATAATGGTCTGGACTCACCAGAACTTACCAATTTAATAAATCTTCATATTACGTCTAGATCAACCCGACAATCTGATTTATTTTATCTACCCTCGTGTAGAACAAACATTCGAAAAAATTCCCCAATTGTATATGTGCACAATATAATACAAAATTTTGCAGCATTGAAATTTTTGGTAATAACCTAAAGAAATATCGATATGAAGTAATGCGTACAATCGATTATTAATATGAGACTATGATATGTATCGGGAGCATCTCCTATCCTCTTCCTCTCCCCTTCCTTTAACACCAAATTAATTTTAAGATATTAAAACTTCATTTCCAATGAACTTTAGCATAAGAAACTTCTGTGGCTTGACTTCAGTTAACTTGTATATTTATATCTATCATTGTATATTATGTAAAAGCTGTTTGTTTCTTACAAAATAAATAAATAATGATTTATTTTTTTTGGAATAACTTTATTGAGTAAAACCTCAAATTGTAATATTAAATTATTGAAGACGATATTAGCGATTTCTAAACGAAAATCTGAAACAGAAAAATCTCTCTGGTAGAGCGGTGCCCCGGCAAGGCAAGGGTTGGGTTCGAGTCCTAGATGTGACCGTATTCCTTTCTGATTTTTCTGTTTCAGATTTTCGTTTAGAAATCGCTAATAACAGAACAGAAAACGATGTCACCACTGACTGGAAATTTAAGCAAAGAATTGCACCGACATCACATTTCTTGTGTTTTCTGTTGGTGTTTTTTTTTTAATGTGAAACTGCACAAGAGTCCCAACTGCTCTCAACCATCTGGAGCCAGCATCCCCAATTGAGGTATTTTGTGAGGCTGAAGGTAGTGGGAAGAACCTGACTATTCAGATTTGATCACCAAATAAGGCCAAAGCCATTTCAAGCAACGTTTCAGTGACCTGACACCAGGACAATACTGAGAGTATCTTCACACTGGAAAGTGTAAAATATACTATTTATTATTTTTAAATAAGTAAATTGTGAAATAACACAAATTAATCAAATAAAATTTACTTTAAGTTAAGAATTTAAGCTTGCTAGTCGAGACCATACAGGCCATCAAAATTGTATAATTATTTGGCTAATACTGCTAATAATGAACTCTGATATAACTACTCCCACAGTCAATATATCTGTATAATAAAAAAGGTTTAGAAATAAGGTGCATAACAGAAACACTGAATAAATACATAGAAATTAATTATTTATTTAAAAAATCATGTTAACAAAACATTCAATTCACATAATGAATGATTACGAATCATTCTTCATTTTCTTGGATTTCTTTTTAATTTGAGTATCGTCTGTGGTTTGCTTTCTCTTATTTGATTTGTTATCATCACTGTCGATAGTTTGTTCTCCGATATCATCAACGTCAATATTAGCCTCCAGCAAGTTACTGAAGGAGATTACTTCAAGTCCCTCTGAAGAGGCCTGTGCCCTCAGTTCCTTGGCTTCTTTCTTGGATATCTCTTTCTTTACTCTCTTCATGGATTTCTTGTGTTTATTATCTTTGGAATGTTCCTCATCTGAGCCATCCCCGTTTGCCATGGATCCATTCTGTTTTTGCTTAAGCTTCTTTTTCTTTTCTTTTTTAGTCAATGGTTTAGTTTCCGTGTCACTATCTGTGTTGCTATCATGTCCAGAGTCTGTGGATTCCTTTTGTTCTACCTTTTTGATTGTCTGCACTTGCTTATTTTTTATCTTTTCTAACCCTGACAACTGGCAGAATTTGAAATAGTCGGATGTATTTTTCAACTTGATGCACTGTCTGCACTCCTGAACAACAGGTTTCAACTGTTCCCAAGACATACTCTCAACTGATTCTTTTACAGAGGAATGATAATTCTTTATTGTGCTAAATAGTTTCATGAGGACTGCGAAAAACCTTTCATTTACTTCTTTATTATTTTTGAAGCTGGTTAAAACAAGTTCTGATAATTTCTCTTCAATTGGTTTAAGTTTAGCTGAAATTTCTTGAGCACTCTCGGTTCTTAAGTTACGTTTCAAATTTTTGTAAAATAAGTTAATCATTTCTAAGCCTTCATTTTTCCTAAACTGGCGGACGCCATCTGCAAAAGAATGTTGGAGAATAATGGGTAGTATTTGCCAGTTCCCTTCCCAAGTGAGCTGAAGGACTTCATGGAACAATATGACCGGAAGAAGACACTCTCTCTTGGTGAAGAATGTGGCCAGAGATTCCTTGTATAATTCTACAACGGGACAAGGTTTATATTTCTTCTTTTTCTTACTGGGCGTTTCAGTCGGTTTGATTTTTTGCGAGCAACGAACTACAAATGTACTACATTTGGACACAACATCGCCTAAAGCTTGAAACACAAACTGCGTTCGGTTGCCTCGGTTGGTGATGGCCTGAAGATACTCTGCTAGCAACTCGGTGGTGACTCCTTCGGTTGACGAGAAAGATTTCACCGATGTGAGGCACTTGAGGCATTTCCTAACCTTGGCTTCCAGGGCTTGCTGATTTGAATCTTTTATACTGAACTCTAAGCATCTTGACAGGGGAGAAAGCATTCCTAGACATAACTCCATGGAAGGTTCCTTTTCCAGATAAATGTCAATAAGATCCAGGACTCTGGTCCTGAAATCCATCAACACTTTGTCATTCTTCTTGTCCTTGCGGGTCTTCTTCCCCTTGGACTGTTTCAACAGTTTGAATGCACTAGACAGAGCTTTGTCTAATTCTTTTCCTTCCTCCTCACCAATGTTATCGGCATCTATGCTCTCGGTATCAGTTTCCGGCAGTGCAGAACCTAGGGCCTTCTGAACAGCCATTCTCAGTTGGTCTGTGACTGTAGTGTTGTCAACATCCTCATCCCCGGAAGACTCATCATCTTCATTGAAGGTTTCATCTTGAGCATCTTCACCATCTTCACTATCGGCATCTCCATTCATCATTTCCTCTTCATCTGAGCCACTGTCAGATCCCTCTTCGTCCGACTGATCTCCATGGTGAGACAAAGGATTGACATCGCTGTCTGGATCTAGTACGGAAACGATCTGTCCGATGGCTGAGGGGGTCAGATACTCGCACAAAAGTCTGAAGACGCACTGAACTACACTCCTCAAGAGGAACGAATCTCTGGAGAGGAAGTTTAAAAAGACATCCACTAATACTTCAATCCATTCAGGTTCTTCATCCACGATATCTCCTTCTTTAGTTTCAACTATCTTCTTCTTCCCTCCTTTGCGATCCTTGATGTAATGATCGTAGCAACTCTGGACTTCTTGGAGCGAACTGGCGGCCATCTCTTCACTCATAACATCAGCAAACAGGAAGAGCCCGCTGTGTAATGACAAGATCTGGAACACTGTGTTTGCTTTAGAGCTGTCACTGCTCGAGGAAGATACCAGTTTCTTGGTGAACTTTCTCATGGCCTTCCAGCTCTCCAATGTTTTTGGAGAAATGGGTTTGGTGAGCCTTCTGAGGTTGGCTTCGTCAGAAAGGTATTCATCCGTATAGTCCACAAGAGAGGAGAGAACCTTCAGGAGGGTTTCTAGTTTGGGAAGGGTGAAGTTCAGACAGCGGAAGAAACACTTCTTGACAGCAGCTGTGAAGGAGAGAAGCAAATTAAAATTATGAAAATGAATTGTAAAATGGAAATAATCCTAACTTAAAATGAAATGATTATGTGTGATTGAGGAAAGTCTCAAATTTACAAAAAATAATAATATATAAATACCTGCAAGTTCAGAGCTGACGCTGGCCGACTCATTATCTCCAGAAGTCTTGAAGACGCTAACCCTCAGAAGGAATTGCATCTTCTTGATCCTCCACTTGATATTATCTGCGGTGGCCTTGTGGTTCACCAGGTGAGTGAACATCTCTGCCGCCCGCAGTCTTTCTGTGTTGGTCCATGCTCTCTCTGTCCTGTTCATCTGAACTTTCCTGCTCTCGTTGGCGATGACCTGCTTCAGAATATCTGCAAATTCTTTAACACCCTCAGCGTTCATCTCTTCAGTTAGAGACTTGATCACCTTTGAATTGGTGATTTCTCCAAACATAATGTCACCTGGATAAAAGAGCAGCTTTTTCAAAACTTCTAATGAAACCTGTTTGTCGATAGATTCCTTCTTGACGGTGTCAATGAGAGTGTCAAACACATCTTTGGCTTTCAATATGACCTTCCTTCCATCATTTTCCTCTTCATCTTCATACCTTTGCTGTTTTCCTCGGTATTTCTTCATTTTTCCACCGGCGGATTTGAAACCCTTGAACCATTCTAATATGTTTGGGATGAACATGTCGCTGAACAGATGAGGGATTTGGTTAGAATGCTCGGTGATGTTTTTCAGTATGGCGTCGAGGATTGTCAGGGCAATAATGGATCTGTTTTGGTTGCGGAGACTGAGTTTAGTCTCCAGACCGGTTTGCCAAAATAAGACTAGGTGCTCAGATTTGGAGAGTTCTTTGCCGAATGTTTCATAGATTGGGTGGTTGACAGAAGGGAAGTCTGGGGCATTCTGAGAACAAAACATAAGAATTCAAATATAACACAAGACAGAAAATTCTTATTATTAATAGGCAAAAAAAAGCAAGATCAAATGCACAAAGTGTAGCATAAAATTTAAAGGCATCGACCCTTCCGGTAATAATTCTACATGGTGGTATTTTCACACAATCACCACAAATAACTTAAATGGAATATACATAAAACAACATTATTTGTTTTGATTTAACACTACTTACCATCAACTTATCGCAGATGATGGTTACAGTCTCCGGGCAGAAGATGGCCGTCAGCCCCATCTTCTTCTTGATGATCTTCTTGGTGAGGGCGGGGAACTTTCCCCCCAGAGCCAACAGACAATACAGCGAGTCCAGGGACTGCTCCAGTAGTGGTTTGGACAGCGCCTCCTTCAGATGCGGCCACAGTTTTTCTGTTACGTCTTCCTCGGAGCTCTGGAAATGGGACACACTATTTAGATATCGGAATTCAATCAATTTGAACACTGAAATGTCTCAGTGTTCAAATCTCTGTCATTGAAATATTGATTTGCAATGGCTTCAGTGTGAGACATTTGTAAATAGTATAAAAAAAAGTCGCTATCCACTTCTGTCCGCTTAATTCTTCTAAACTATAAAAGTGAATTTGATAGTATTTCCACTATCATGTAGAAAATTTC
Organism: Hesperophylax consimilis; assembly: GCF_061612785.1. Taxonomy (NCBI): domain Eukaryota; kingdom Metazoa; phylum Arthropoda; class Insecta; order Trichoptera; family Limnephilidae; genus Hesperophylax; species Hesperophylax consimilis. The sequence continues at coordinate 20,572,575 of NC_142857.1, read as the reverse complement.
TTCGGGAAGGTATATACATATATATAATACATGCATATTATATTTATGGAAAGTATAGAAAAGCCTCCGAGTAACGCCAGGTACACGTCAGCTAGTTTTTAATAAGTACTTGTGCTGAAAGTATGTAGATATGGGTAGAAAGAAAAATTTACCACAGAAACTGTAATGCTTAGATGTTCTGTTTGTTCCAGTCGTCCTTAAAGTCTAAAGAAAGAGCTAAGATTTACAAAAAGTAGAGAAGACGGCTCTTACAAAACATCGCTTAGCACATTCTAATCTTCAGTCGAGATGAAAGTAGTTCCGTCGTCCTTTTAACTAAAACTTTTTAGAGTTGTTATGCAGTTACGCAACACACATCACAAAGACATTTCAATGTCACATTCAACCGCAGCCGATGGCTGTAGGTCGACAAAGTGGTGGTATAGATATGGATGTTCACAACATCAAACAAAGTGGAACCACTTTTTTCACTTTGTGTCTCATCTAAATATATACATCTATGCCGAGCACTGTAACAGACGTGGCCAATTCTCCCTTTACCCATTTAAAATACTGCATCATTTATTTTAAGCTAATATTTTCAACTACAGCTAAGGGGTCAAAGATAAAATGGTGATAGACATTTTTTTATTAATAATAGACAGTTTAAAACTTTGTCATTGCAATTGAACCAATTCTTGTAACCAAATGGTTCAGGCAAGAATGTTTGGTTATAAAAAGTTTTTCAAAATTTGTGACAACTGTTTCACCATCCAAAAGCGTAGCCAAAAAGTTTAAGTCAGAGGTTCCCAAACTTTTTTGTGTTGTAGACCCCTTGCCATGTTTTTCTGTTTTTGGTAGACCCCCTACTTACCTGATATTGATTTTTTGTAAATGTCTAACTGTAGTGAAGTTTAGTGTTAAAAACTTAAAGTGAAAACTCATGTTCAGTTTTATACATTTATTAATTGAATTTAAATTAAAACTACTCAAAATAAAAATTTGTATCTGTTTTATAAAATAAACGTAACATAAATTTAAACTAAGCAATAAGTAAATGTTTTTAGTGGGAAGGAGGAACCTGATGCTTTAATAATAAATTATCAACATTTGGCGTCAATTTTGTAAGGTTTAATCTTAAGTCTCCTCGGCTAATGATGTCCAGTCTGTTTCTTTTTTTTCGTTAGAATAGTAACAGCGCTGAACCCCCTTTCCACTAGGTATGACGATGGAAAGGAAATTAAAAATTTCCTCGCTTTATTCCTTAATACGGGATAAGTAACGGGTATGTTTTTTTGCAGCCAGAAGTGCTGATATCCGTGCTTAAACTGAACCTTAAGTTCTTCGTTTGTACTTATTTTAGTCAGTTCCTCTTGTTTTATGACATTCGTTTCTTCTATGTCACCATTATCATCATCATCACTTTTGGCTCTACAACCCCTGGTGGGTCTTGGCCTCCTCAAGAGTCTTCCTCCACTCATCTCGGTTCCGCGCCAGCTCTCTCCAGTTTCGAAGCTCCAAGGCAGGCAAATCTTTGAGGACGTTGTCGCTCCATCTTAACCTTGGTGTTGGCCTTCCCAGGCTCCTTCTCCCTATCGGTTTTGAGCTCAGCAGGGACTATGGTTCTTGATGCTCGGTCATTCTCTCCACATGACCTAGCCACCAAAGTCTTCCCAGTTTTATGAATTTTGTGACGTTTAGCTCCTTAAACAGAGTATAGAACTCATTGTTAAAACGTCTGCGCCAAAATCCATTTTCTAGAACCGGTCCGAAGATGCGCCTCAAAATTTTCCTTTCAAAAACGTCCAGTGCTCGCTCATTCTTCTTAATTAGAACCCACGTCTCGGCTGCGTACGTAAGCACTGGTCTAATTAGTGTTTTGTACACTAATACCTTGGTGGTATATTTTTTCTATGTCGCCATATGGGTTAATTATCCACGGTGGTATTACCATAGTCAAAACATCCTCAAACCTAGTTTCAAAATCTGAATAGAGGGCATTTAGATGTTAAACGTAGGTTGAAGCGTCGTCTTCCTGGCAGTTTGTCTGTGACAAATTGGGGAACTGGGAAAATGCGCCCCGTCCAATATTTTGCTTTATTAGTTTAACTCTGGCAAGAAACGCTGATAAGATGGACTTAGTTTTAATCAAATTTAGACTGTCGCCTTGTAACTGCAAATTAACCATATGAAATTTTGTAAACAAATCTGTTAAATAGGCGATGTCTGTTTTCCACTTCATTAAATTGTCTTTTAAAACTATATCTTTAGTATCCAAAAATTCTAAAATTGTCTCAAAAAGTGCAAAAAATCTTGTCAAACATAAGCCTTTCGACAGCCAGCGTACTTCAGTGTGAAGGAGTAATTGATGAAAGTGTTCGTCATTTTCTTCACACAACTGCGCAAATAACCGCGTATTCAACGCGTTGCTTCGGATTCGGTTTACTGCATCGATGACTAATTGAAGAGATTCATGTAATCTAACACTCAAATTTTTAACAGCTAAATGTTGTCGATGTATGACACAATGTATTGCTAACACCCCTGGCACATTTTATTTTAAATAGCTTATAAATCCACGATAACGTCCAACCATGGCAGGTGCTCCATCTGTAGCTACTGACATTATATTTGAAAAAAGGATTGCTTTTTCAATGAAGTAATCCTTCAAAACATGAAATATTGATTCACCTTTAGTATCGGTTAAGTGTAAGTAAATAGGTACTATCAGTGTATGTTGAGATCCACTATCGTGGACCCCCATTTTCATTTCACGGACCCCCAATTTTTTTTTTCGCTTACGTAGACTCCTTGCAGGTTGTCATAGACCCCTGGGGGTCGATATAGACCACTTTGGGAATCACTGGTTTAAGTTTAAAACATATTGACCAATTTTAATGGTGTTATATACACTAAATGAAACTTTTAATTTAATGTGAATACAGCAAAAGAGGTTCAGCATTTTCCGACCATCTGGAGCCAGTGCGACTATGGCATCCCCAATTGGGATGCGTTGTGGGTCTTAAGAAAAGGGGAGGAAGATTGAAAAGTACCAGGCTATTTAGATGTGGTCACCAAACATGGTTAAATTCATTTCAAGCAATGTTTCGATTCTGAAATGGTAGTCTTTCACCAGGGCAATACTCTGAAATTGACTGAATGAAACTTACGGTATCAACAAAGTCCACGATGAAAGAGTAAGCAACGAGACCCAGGTAGGCCTTTCTGTTGGCGGCGGTGAGCAGCGCGCTGATCAGCTCGCCCTGCTCCTCCGCCGATGAGCGGAGGAATAGCCCGGAGCGCAGCACGGCACCGCAGGTCAACACGTGGCCCGTGCATAGCTCACCTGTCTCCTGTGGAAATAAACAAATTGAAAATGTAACAATTAATGCAATATATATAAATAAAATTGTAAATGTTCGTTTGTTCAAAATTTTAAAACTCCACAAGTTCTTTCTTCACTGATTGCTATAAAATTTTGACACAAACATAGACATATGAATATTAGTAGACCTGCCCTAAGTGATTAAAAGTGTATTATTCCCACTCCCCATACCGGTTCCATTGGAGCCGGCTGTGCTCGCGTATGGCCTCAAGTGAATTTAGAAAACGTGACGTCATCATTCTTGTGCGAACTATGGTCGAGGCATCATCGGTTCATTTTACGAAATAACACGGCAAAATGTTGACTTGTGCTATGAAAACTTGTAAAAATAGATGTGAAAAAGAGAATAAACCCAATTGTCGTATTACATTCCATATATTATAAGCATATTCACATCGTATAATATGGATCAGTTGTAGAAACATATACTATCACATCGAGATACGTCTGGACGCGAAACACAAAGCTGGTTGGTTGCTGGGAAGTAAATTATGAACATTTATAAAAGTGTCTTAACTAAATACGTAAACGAAATATTCGACTCTGAAAATAGAAGAAATTTATTTTGCCGAATTTGGACTTCGCAAATTTGTTCATAACGTGACGAGTAATTTGCGCTCCCATGTAAAAATGTGTATTCATTCAAAAGCAGATTTTACTTTTAAGAACTAAATGGTGATATTATAATGCGAGATGCCTATTTACAAGTCAGATTGATTTATTGACGAATCACAGTCAGCTTTCCTCTCTGCGTCCCGCAACTCTTGTTTTAACCCCTCGTCCTTAACTTCTCGTCTATTAATATTCATATGTCTGTGGACACAAAGTTGCATTCGAATGCGCTTGTGTTTTTATATACCTATGTTATTTAGGGTTCCATGATATATCAACACAATGACAATTCAACACACTTTTAAAAAGTTATATAAAATCATGGAAAGTGATGAATGCATATCCCTGCCAAATGTGATTAATTTGGCAGGGATATGCACTAAAATTCTATTATCACTGGTTTCGATTTTTTCTCTCTCGTCAAGTTTTAATTTCACTAAGTTTTGGCTTTTACAACGGTATTTATATGGTAGGAGAATACTTGTTTTTAAATGTTTTAAGAAACATACTAATTGAAATCAAGATGGTCAATTTGATGGAAAATAAAATAATTTTAATTATTAATTCCAAGATAGTATATTCTCATTCGCCTTTTTCATTTCATTCCATTTTTTTTGTTTAAAATGTTGAATGAATTTACGAAAGGTTTCACATTTTTCGATGGTGGTAGAGCGTTCTTGTGAGATTTGACTGACAGTTTCTTTAAATTGACTGAGGTCCTGCTTTAATGCGTTTGTATCGAATATTGTTGCCTTTCTGGCCATTTCGGCTTTCAGCAAGTCTTTGAGAAGTCTTGTGACGTCGATATGGTCAGAAGTAAGTGGTGGTAATTTGTTAAGATCACGGGCCACAAACGTTGGGTTGGGTCTGTTTCATGGTCTTTATGATAACTTGTAATGTTTTTGATGTTTTGCCGTCGCCCTTTCTGGTGATGCAACGGCCCGGAACGGATTCTAATAGCAGGCATTTGGCACTTTCAATTTCGTCCTTTTGGAAACTTGTCTAATTCCGCTGCACGCTTCATATGCAAAAAAATATAAATAGCACTTGGTTTCAACTTAATTACTACAAGAAATAACTATTTATGTGGTGGGAGATGATAAAAGATGTATTAAAGTTACATTTTTCATAATCAAAGTTAAGTTTGAAAGTTAGGAAATATGCAAAAAATTATTAAAATAACCCGAACTATACCCTATAAACCTATTTTGTGCCATTAATGTATATGTTTACTTAAACTTGTCTCCATTAGATAGAGAAGTTATTATCAAGTGTTGTTTTTTTTAAAGAGCTTGGAGCAGTGGAATTTGACAAGTTTACGCAAAGTGTTTTAATTAAATGTGTCTAACAATGTCCCACTTCTGTATATTTACTAAAATTAATGTTTGTTGGAATTCCGATGGGGACTTTGTTTACCCGGTTTAATAAAATAAGCAGATTGCAAATAGTAGTAAATGTTTACATACGCCTTTAGACTGTCCGCCAACTTGTAGTTCCTTGTTGAGAACCTTCAGTAGGGAGGTAATTGTGATGGTAGGCTGGTTGTTGAGGTACACAGTGAGAGCAGTGAAGAAGCCCTGCCTGGCGCTGGGCCTGTTGGTGGCAATGCCTCTTATTAAACGGTTCAAGGCATAAGCCGCCTCTTTTTCAGACTGAAAACAATTTTACAGTATAAAAATACAACCTATAAACAATATAATGTTATAATTCGTTTGATTGTAGGTAATGATACAACCATACACTAAAATATATAAAATTGAAACAAAAAAGACGATTTTTCAACAGGATTTCTGTTAAAATTGACAACACCGCACAAAACACATGGCGAAACTAACCTCTTCTGCAGCATTGTTCGTGAACAAATAGCCCAGTAGTTTAACGCCGCCATTTATTCTCGTCGATTCATTATTGTTGGCTAATTGTGTGAAAGAATCTAACACTGTGGCTTTGATGGAATGCTTTTTCTCTCCCTTTTTTACTTCTATTTCCTCACCAGGAATAATTTCCTCTTCAACTTCAACAGCCATGTTTCAATTTGACATTCTTCACTTTTCATAGATTTTATGACATGTGCAATTCATCTATGGTAATTTTTCATGGAAGTGCTGCCAGTAGCCAGTATTAATCGTTCAGGGGTATGTTGTACTCTATTTAATAAAATACCTTTAAGCCCTCTGGTAGACTGCTGCGAGTTATCTGCTGGTTGCAAACATACATCTACGAAGGGTGGCAAACATACATTTTTCAAAAAGCAAGTGGTGGGTGGTTTATTTATGAGCAACTGTCACCCCCTGACAAAATGGAAATTAATTTGATAAAAATTGCATAAAATCTTGTTCAAAATAATAAGGTGGCTTTATTTTCAATCTATTAGCTTCTATATTGTATATAAAATATATTTTAATAAATTATGTAGTAAAATCGCACAGGTAACAAAATAATTCATATTTCATACAATGATGAACAACTATCTCATTTGAAGCTTAGATAAATTTATTTGTAGCTAGTTTCATATCGTGAAGGGTAATTTTATTTTAAGAATGCCTTTTTGTATTGTTCTGAAAAAATATTCGGTAGAAAATACATTACGATGTAATTCTGCGTATACATTTGTGAAATGAAGCGCGTGCCCAGCCGCGTGGTTCAGCTGGGCAGTCCAGCTCGCGGGTGTATACTCAGATTTAGATTATGTTTTATAAACATTTTATAATTGCTTTTTTTGGTTTCAAATGAAGTTTTTATTATTGTTTTAATGATTTATTTGATAAATTTACATTTTTTTTTATATTTTAACTCTAGGTAAGTATATTTTCAACGGCTAGATAATTTTACATTTTTGGCTAAACTTTGAAGGGTATCGAGTTGATGCGCGCGCAAGCGCATTTCCGCGCATCCAAACATGGCCGGTCGTAATAATTATGGCGAACGCGATCCGAGGTGAGGAAATATTTTCCAGTTATTTATACTTAAATTTCTCGTTATTTGCATCTCAAACGACCTATTCTTGTAGGTGCAACGCTTTGTGTCCTAATTATTTTGGTACCGCGCTCTATTTCATACCGGTTCAGCTTTAATTTCGACGCTTGCCAAATGTCGAATCGTGCGAATGTCTGGCAGACTCCACATGTTATCGCTCCTCCTGGCTGCCGCGAAACGCCACGGAGCCGGCTTTTTCAGAGATTCTGGATTGCCAGTGTTTTGTGTACAATGAATATGTTATGTTGAGTGATATGATGTTGATATGTGATTTCCGGATCAGGGGGTTGACGTAGGGTTTCTTGTTACAGGGATTTTGGGGGCGGCGGTGGTGGCAGTCGCAGGAATGTCGGAGGGAAACCTTTGCCCACAGAGCCTCCGTATAAAGCATATGTAGGAAACTTACCCGATGGCGTCGTCCAAGGAGACGTCCACCGCATATTCGAAGTAAGTACTCTTTCCATATAAACATATATTATACCCATGTGTCAGTGTTTTTTATACGCTAATTCGTTCATAAGAAACTGGCATGTAAATAATTCATCGGCCAGTCCTGGCATATTATCAGTCAATTGATTCATGTCAAGAATATAAACAAACAGGTAAAAAGTTTATGCTAATTTATTTTGTACTAATCATTGACATAATGCAAATTATGTATTGGTTAAGTTGTTGGTAAGTTACCAGCTAATGGTATATTCATGCCAATAAATTAAATATTATGTAGAACTACAAACTCTATTCATTGTTTTTATACCAATCATCTTGTATCTAAAATGCTGAGTCTTAAATTGTTGTCATCTGGGAATAATAATCCCAGATATATTAAGACTCATCACTTCAGAAAATCATACAACCATAAATGGTACAGTGGCAGACCTAATTCTGTGGCTTGCTTCTAAAAGGGTCGATGTCAAATTTCAAGAGACAAAATCAGCATCGGGCTAATAAAACTTTAGATTCCACTAATATTTTTCTGTTTTATGCCCCTGTCTTCAACAGGTTAATTCTATGAAGCCCCTAGTATTTGTTGGGCCAACATGTGAACGCTGTTGGCGCCAAGATCCTTTGATGTATGCATGAAAATCTGACAATAAATGGGTTAACAGGCCACCACATGCGACGGCCTATATATATGCTAAGTGGCCCTTGCCCAGTGCGTTGGCCCAATTTATGCGGCAGCATCTAATATTGACAATAAGACCTAGGATATGGGTGCTTAATGAATACAGGACTTTATTTTACTGATAAGAATTTCAAATAGGAACATCGAATATGAATATCGTCTACAGAAATTACGTCTTACTAATTAGATTCTTATACGCCGGTTTAACGTTGGTATGGTAAAGCCGGCCAAGCGTGGTTTAAGGCCGATTTAACCAAAGCTGTGGCAATATGTCAAGTTTTTATACATTGATACAGTGAGCACATTAAATGTTCGTTCTATACAAATTAACAGAAAACCTGTGAATTTTTATATGCTAAGCAGTGAAAACTATAATAAAACGAGGCATTGATTAGTCACTAGCGAAACTTCTCTTACATCTTGAAACGTGGCTATGAAGTGTCGAAAGTTTAAACCTTACGTGCCGCATTATATTTACACAGCATTTATTATTAGTAAGGGTGATTATATTCAATTATTTTCAAAATATGAACTCATTTCTGTATACAAATATGAAAACTGATATACATAATAATATTATCTGTGAAAATAGGTGCTTTATAATTTTTTTGTAAAGTTTACTTTGAATTTCCTTTAAATATATTTACTATGTGATTACTTTTTCTTCATATTATTTAAAAATTCTCGAGAAATATGTACGGGAATTGAATATTGTGGGGATGAGTGTCTCTCTACATGCCTGGGTGGAATTTGGCTTTCTTTACAAATGTTTTACACTGGCTTTGGTCTCAACCATTCGCCTCCAATCCACAGGACTAAGAGGACTTCCCATCCTGCTCTAATTTTCTTCCACGCAATCAGTCTGCCTGTGATGTTTACAATGTTAGGTCATTACAGGCCATTGCCTGTAATTCTGTATGATCCATTTTACGTCTTGTATTTGAATAGTGTTAGATAATTGTGGTTGTGTTTGTAGGGGTTCACCATCCGTCACGTGCACCTGGTCAAGGACAAGGAGACGGACAAATTCAAGGGCTTCTGCTACGTGGAGTTTGAGGATGTGGACGACCTGGAGAAGGCCGTCAACATGAACGAGAGCCTCAAGGTGGACGGGCATATACTGAAGATTGACATTGCGGAGGGGAAACGCAATGACAGGTAAATTATCTAACAGACAAAACTGTTTTCTTTATATGCATAATATTTAAATATAGTTCTTACAGTCTGAAAGAAAACATTCACTCACCTAGGACCATTTGTTTCGCAGAAATTCACATGGGACAAAGACATCAAATGGCCATTGAGCGCCACATTTCTTTTTTTACATTTGAAAGTTGCTCGTTAAACGTCGGTTCTAGGTTCGTTTAGCTTTCTATTAAATTGTATTAAGCTCACAACCTTAACAACATGATAATTGTCCTCTTCTGCTGATCAAAGTTTGTTCAAAAGCTGAAATATACTTTCAACTGTTAAAACTACAAAATGATACTGAATGGCCAACAAACAAATGGAAACAACCTGTCCTTATCAGAGGATAGATATTTGCTATTTACCACCTCCAAAGCTAATTTAAACAGGCAATATCTGTTCCTGCCAGCTTAAGATTAAACTCAACATTCGTTATAATCCACACGTTCATAGTGGCGTTAATTAAATTATTTTATCAAAATACGCTTATTGCAAGTTATGCTTTACAATATTAAGGCGAAGCTTAATGCTAAATCACTATTTTGATTAATCTTTATAACGAATTGTTGTACATTATGAATACCAAAAAATATGCTTTAGATAAATTGAAGGTTTTTCTTTCGTTTTGCTTCAGTAGAATACAAATAAAAAAATAAATTACTCAATAAAAAATATAAATGTAAACTACTAAAAAAAATACATTTTCAATAGAAATGTATGAACGCGTAAAGGAAACAACTTTTAAAATACAGTATAATAGCTAAGATTATCTGTGACAGTTTCACTTGATTAACTTTTTTGCTTTCTTATAAAATTATTTACAAAATAAATAAAAACCAGTTTTGTGCTTGAAATCGAACGTTTCTAGACTCCGTTCGTCAAGCGATTTTAATGCCTATTACCTACAATATAAGGTATACCAAGAATATACACATTTTTGCCTTGTAGCTTTCCTCTTAGGATGAATTATTTGTTTGCGCCCGTATATATGCAAAATGAATAATTAGCATAACTTGCGAAATATGTATGAAAGAGCAGATTATGAATTTTTGAAAGTTTTCCCTTAACCCATTTCTCTAAGACGTCATAGTTTAAGGCTCGCTGTCTTAGAAGGTCTTCCCTCCGGGCCACCATAATTTATGCCACATGACAAAATGTTTATTTTTTACCTTAATTTTAGTATGCATTGCCATCTTACAGTTTTTATTTTTTATTTTAAAAGATAAATTTGTATTAAATAAATACAAAAACAAAAAATGCGCACATTTTTACTACATCAATAAATTCAGGACAAGTTTGCACAAAAATTTATTCATTCTTCCTGTTTTCCTTCGCGTCAAAATTTGGGTTTTATTGTAGAAATTGTCGCCAAACAAATGTGCGTGCATAAAGTGTTAACGAAAAAAATAAATAAGTGTATATAAACAGGGTGGCCACAGACCTGGAAAACCGGGAAAACCTGGAATTATCAGGGAATTTTACGGAACCGGGAATTATCAGGGAAATGTCAGGGAATTTTAAAATATTCTTAAAATATCAGGGAATTCCAAAAATATAACGAAATTCCTTATTTACGATTTGTGAAGTCCCAAAATTGTGTTTTATTACTTTAAATTGCGGCGTGTGTAACAAAAGATATGCCGACAAAGACAAACTAGATAAGTAGGTATTTTTTTTATTATTATTTTCGTATAACCACCCGCCTTGGTTTTTCCCCTATACTATGTAGGTGCGAAATCTGTAAAGAAAAAGCTAGCAAAGTTACAACAAAGCGTCAAAAGGGTCGGACACCCAGTACGGTCGTAATAAAATTTAAAGATCATCATTATCAACATTTTTACAAAGTGTCAATACAGTAGAACCTCGTTAATTCGAAATCCACGGGACATCAAAAATCAAATTTCGAATTAACGAATTCCCACGTAATTCGAATTTTTATGAAAAAAAAAACAACCATTTTCTCGGCCGCCTCTTCAAATCCGGGTGGTATTTTAGTTGTAAATTCGTATTAATACCAATTATTTCTTTATTTTCGCGGCCGATTACCGTAGCGGCGGGCCCTTTAAATTCAGATATTCGTAAAAATGCTATATATTTACGCGTAAATCGAGATTTCGCTGCCGATTTCGGTCGCGGCCTACCCTTTGAATTGAGATATTCGTAAAAATACGATATATTTCCGCGTAAATCGAGATTTCGCGGACATTTTCCGTCGCAGCCAGCCCATTATTTCAAATATCTGAATTTAAATTCGTAAAAATACGATATATTTCCGCGTTAAACGAGAATTCGCGGCCGTATTCCGTCGCGGCCGGCTCTTAAAATTCAGATTCGAAAAAAATTCGCAAAAATACGATATATTTCCGTTTAAATCGAGAATGCGCGGCCGATTTCCGTCGCGGCCGACCCTTTACATGAAGATATTTGATGTAAATTCGTAAAAATATGAAATATTTCCGCGTAAATCGAATTTTATCGGCAGTTTTTCGTCGCGGCCGGCCTTTTAAGTTCAGATATTTGAAGTAAATTCGTAAAATATGTCATATTTCGGCGTGAATCGAAATTTTTCGGCCGATTTCCGTCGCGCCGTATTTTTTAACTCGGATATTCGAAGTAAAGTTAGTTAAAATACGATATATTTCCGCGTAAATTGAAATTTCGCGTCCGATTTCCGTCGAGGCGGGCCTTTAAAATTCAGATATTTCAAATAAATTCGTAAATATACGATAAATTTACGCGTAAATCGAAATTTCGCGGCCGAGTCTCGTCGCGGCCGACCCTTTAAATACAGATATTTGGTGTAAACTCGTAAAACTACTACATATATCCGCGTAAAACGTATTTTCTCGGCCCTTCAAACTCGGATATTCGAAATAAATTTGAAAAAATACAACATTCCAGTGTAAATCGATTCAGATTTACAAAATAATAATACTAATTAGGACGATGTATAACCCCGTAAAAATATATTTTTCGGCGTTTTACCGCCACGGCTGACTTTTAGATTCAGATTTACGAAATATTATGATTTATTTTCGCAAAAATCATTTTTTTTCGAATTTCACGAACAAATTTTCGTGCGCGGACAAAAATAAATTTCGAATTACGAATTAACGAATTTCGAATTAAAAAACATTTTGTATGAAAAAATTTTTCTGCGGAATTTTTTTTGGCGAAAATTTTGAATTACGCGTTTTTTAGAATTATCGGGGTTCTACTGTACTTACTTTTGTTTATTTGTCTATTTTTGTCTGGTCTTTTCATTTGTACACAAATTGTCTTCAGGCGAAATATCATAAATTTGTAATACCTAAGTGTATTTTGTTTTGAATAGATCATTGTGGTGCAAGGAAATAATAAATGCTTTAGATGACGGAATTACCTTTATTTATGTATCTGTTCTAATTTTCTGGCGTACCTAGATGAAAATCTCGTTTCAAAAATAAAATTTTGAACGATATGTCCTTATACCAAATAAAACATATCAGGGAAAAATATAGAAACTTCCCTGGAAAACCTGGAATTATCAGGGAATTTTGAAATCCGTTTTTTGTGGCCACCCTGATAAAGCAGTAAGTGAATTAGGATAGTCAAGGACAAATTGAAGCGTATTCTGTAGTTGCTAATTGTGATAAAATATAGAATGCAATAACTGGTCTAGAAAACTGAAAGTACCAATTAATGCTGAAATCTGTTACCACCAAATCTGAGCTCGCTTTCTTCTAGACATGCGGGGTTCTGCAATGGTCTGATCGTGAGACGTGTGCAGGCTTTATTAAGTATTTGGTGTTTGAAAGATTTCTGTTTGTAAAATACCATCTCCATGGTGCTGTAATTTTGGATACCAGTTTCATTTCATCTCTCCGTAGTATGGACTTTCTAGACCTGGAAAACCAGGAATTATCAGGGAGTTTTGAGATCTGATTGATGTGTCCACATAGATTTTATTCATACTAGCTTTAAAATCCTTCAAGGTAATATTAATTGGCTTAATTTTATGACCGTGCATTCTGCATAAGTATACTACACTGATCAGGAGTGGGTGTCTGTTTGGTTCTCCATTTCAGTCTACCTATTCTGTTTTTCATAATGAAAATATTTATATTGACGTGTTATTCTATTTCCTATTTGTTTATAAACATTCTCAAACTTAAACTTGTAAAATCAGTTACAAGTGTGTAGGAAATTGAAATTAAGATGTTATGATAAACCCATCTCCTTATGTCCTATTCTATTGGAGATTGGCTCATATCAAGGTATTTGAACCCAATCAGTGATTGCTGGGAAAATGCATGGCCTGTACTAATATAATGTTTCTCCAGGAACCGAGGAGGTGGTCGGGGCGGCGGTGGCTTCCGCAGCGGGGGTGGGGGCATGTACGACGATTTTGGAGGCCGCGGAGGTGGCGGGGGCAACTTCGACAGGCGAGACAACCGAGGGGGTGGGGGCGGAGGCCGCGGAAGTCGTGACGGAGATAGATACGGCAATGGTGAGCCCAAAACCACTTATAATAATGAATTAATAATATTGGCTGATTCTTAACCCTTGATGTATTCTGGGGAAGAAGCAACTCATGTTGAGAAAATAGTTTTACAGATACTGTTATTCAACATGGTTGCCAATCTTGTTCAAACACAATTTCATATATTATGGATGGTTATTTATTTAAGCTCTTTTTCCCTAAAAACATTGTAGCCGAATATGAAAATACTAAATGACATTCAAATGTACGAATCCAGGCACTGTTTAATATTTCTTATCGACACACCACCAACCCAGAGTCTAAATTCTATGTAAACGTAGTGAAATTAGAAAAAAGATACATTATTTGCCCCTTGGACCCAGAAGCAATGGACTTTTGATTTTTCTTATCTCCAATACTACATCCATGTTAAGATTAGGGTTTATTTAAGATTGTTACCTTGTGTTATTTGCTACATTACTATTTGCCTTTTACGATTAGACACCTTTCACAAGGATACACTTTTATATGTGGGAATTGGCAAAGTATCGTGCTGAGTGCGTAATACCCCAGATTTTACTGGAGAGGGAAGAAACATATTTTTAAGCGCGAAGATTAGAGGAGACTTCTATTTCTTTTTATTTATTGTGTACATTAACACACTTTGGGCGGGAAAGGTAGTTCTACCCCTTCGGTCGATTGATGCTTAACGGCGGGAAGGGTAGTTCTACCTTTTGTGCCGGCCTCATTTCAATGGCAGAAAAGACTGAATTATTCAGTGTTTTATATGAATATTGTATACCAATCTCTTTGTAAAGGTCCCAACTATATGTACATAATTATCGAATCGTAATGCAAGTCTTCTTTTTGCAATTCATCTTCGTGCCTTTCGTTTACATCGGTATTTAAACAAAAGGATAGTATATTATTTGTTATTGTAATAATTCTATTACTGGAATGAGGGTTTTTATGACCGTGAAACCCGATTCAAATATCTATCTCTGTTCCGCCCCACTCAAGTGAGCGAAAGATGTCGGACGTAATTAAAGAAAGCAGGTATGGGCAAATACCGTTAGGCAGACCGTATTAAACATAGTATGTACAAGGTTAATTGAGTTATATTTCAAATAATATTTGATTTTTGTTTAGTACTTTTATATCTTGGGTATGCTGAGTTACTACATTATTTTCGCCCGGCGAAAGCGTTAGCGCCAGCGCAAAAAATACCCGCCATAAATGTGTTAATAATCATTTTTAATATAATTAAATGTTATTTGGAGGTATACCTTCATTTTCCTGATTCTAAATTGGTTTTTTCTCTACTCTATAAAATATTATATTATCACATAGCAGGTATTATTTAATGACGATAGGCTGTTAACAACCGCAGTTACATGTTTAAATATAGAGATTCAGACCTTCGAGTGATAACACGTAACACGGGACTGCTAATAATGATTCACCACATTGCCATCGTGTGTCTAGTCATTATCACCAGCCCTGAACATCTGCACAGATAAAATCAAAGATATATACTAAGTACAGCACAACTCGGCTAAAGTGACACAAATGTTTCGACAGGTGATTCTTCAATAGAAAATTCACTCTAGTATAATATGTTTACTAATCTCATATATTCTTGAGTTTCCCTATACAATTTTAATGGGCAAGTGACACTGAATACCAAATAAAAGCACTTATTCTACTACGGTGCATCTTTTTCATCACAAAGAGAATCTAGTGCCATATTTAATTTCAACAGTAGTTTTATTCACTCGAACGATAGCATAATAAATAAAAAAAATGTATTGAGCGATTGAGATTTCTTAGCATTCGGTACCGGATTCGACCGTGTTCATTCCAAAAATTATACCTCCAAATATTAATACCGAAACATTTGAAACTGTTGGCTGTGATTTAAAGCCAATGAATCCACCTATATTTCGTCGTTTATCCCTTTATTTTTTAAAATGTTCAAATTTATAAATGCATGAATTCTGTATGTTAATTCTCGAAATTACTCTACCTTATACCTATGTATCTGGGGCAATATTGAATATTACTTTTTTTATAAGTTGTTTATGGTCTACGGGAAATGTCTTTAGTTGCAGACATTAAAAAATTGCAATCTTTAATATGTAAACAGAAGTTAAATTTTTTAAAAATAATTTAAATGACACACGATACAAAACAATATCTAGAAAATTCCATTAGAGGAATATTAATGACATGTTTCTGTATTCGATAGAAGCTTAATCAAGCTAGCGATTAAACATATTAGCTGATTACGGGAAATTCTAAAGTGGTTATAAAAAATACACCCAACTCCCAATGTAACGCCAAGTTGTGCTGTACGTTATATTTGAACTTATTACTGAAATATGAACATTTCGAAACTAAATTAATTTGATATTTCGTATGTATAATAATATTATGTTAATGTCAATCTGCACTCTTGTGCGAAGGATCTTAAATAAAATCTTAATCCTATGCGCAGATAATATGCTTGCAGACCGGGGGGGCAGCCGAGGAGGTGGGGGCCGAGACCGGGACGGAGACGAGGGCCGCGGAGGAGACTGGGGGCGAGGAGGGGGCATGGGGGGCCGGGGAGGCCCACCCCGCGGAGGCCCTGACGGCGGCAGGAGGAACTTCGATGACATGCCTAGCTCACAGCCAGGTAATTAGATTTATGCATATTACTATTCATATTTTTTCTGTTTATATTGTCTATCTTATGTAATTACATTCTAATCTAGGATCTCGATACAACAAAACCTACGTCATTGAGTACACAGCTGAAACTACTTTGTAGTGAGAATAGACGTTTACTAAGCCTTAAAAAAGTTGGTCTGCCAGTGCACCTCTTGGAGGGTTCCGCGCAGTCATGGAAATAGTAAAAGAATTTTTTTGTAAAAATGACATCAAAGGGAATATGAATATACATGAACGGGAACGGTTTCTAAAGCCTTAGACACATTACGGCTATATGCATAATGTATAATTTGGGCGTGGCCTACAGGGGTTATGTGCTGAGGTGTCCCACTACGCTATAATCTTCCTCTGGAGACAGGGTCCGATCAATTGGGGAACTGCCGCGGTATATCATTTATTTGTATGGGTTCTGTCACCTTGATATGACAGCCGCGTAATTACGGCGCCCTTTAAATTGTTGCATGGCTGGAGAGGGGGTCGTATAATTTTTAAATATCGCCTGGCTAACAAATCGCGGTGCATCATCGTCGCCACGCCCACACTTATAACACACCATCTTGGGATTGTATGGCAAACAATACGAAATTCTATAAAACGCTTTGAGCCGCGTAATTACGGCGCCCTTTAAATTGTTGCATGGCTGGAGAGGGGGTCGTATAATTTTTAAATATCGCCTGGCTAACAAATCGCGGTGCATCATCGTCGCCACGCCCACACTTATAACACACCATCTTGGGATTGTATGGCAAACAATACGAAATTCTATAAAACGCTTTGAGCTTATAGCATAATCTGTCACCCCCATTACGATAGGGGTTGATAAGTGGATGAGAAAAAAACAGGTCTCCCGACTCTCTTCTACTAATCGATCCCCATCTTACGAAACCGTTCCCGTTCATGTACCTTATGATGTAATTTTTACAAAAAACTCTCCCAAGAGGTGCAGACCAACTTTTTAAAGTCTTACTAAACGTCTTTTCTCACTACAAAGTATTTTCTTATGTGTACTCTATGACTCTATGGGTTTGTTGTCTCCGGATCCTAGACTATTTCGTTTGACAATCTCAAGTCCACTTCCAAAAAAAATTGAATGAAGGATTTATAAATTTATTGTATTTTCAAACCCTCAGCAATTTTTAATAGTAATTAGTATTTAAAATTTAAACATAATTTCAATCAAACATTATGATATTGATGATTTAATCAACTACATAATATTATCTATTATGAGGTGGACAATTTTGTATTTCAGTTTTCTAGGTTTGAAAAAGTCTTAAGCATGAAAACTTTGTCCTTTATCTATAACGTGCCAGTTTAACTGTTTTTAATCCATTTACTATGCCACACGAATACGTTTTAACAGGAATTTGCATAATTCCAGATACGACAGGTCGGCCGAAGCTAAAGCTGATGCCCCGAACGGTAGAAACGCCCATCAACTCCCTGGCGCAGACGAGCCAGCACTCGGCCATCTTCGGGGGTGCAAAGCCCCGCGACGAGGCTACAGCCGTTCCTGCAGCCAAGAAGCCCTAGGTCCACCACAACTCATTACACCCAGCCAAGGAAAAACATTAAAGCACGGGGGGTCTAAAGTCTATATGTTGCAACGGGAAAGATCACCTTTCATCGCTTTCATTGTTTACATAATTCGGCCGACTGTGACAATACTAAATTATCGTAACATCCGAATATACTAATATAAGCAAGTCTAATTCTCGATTTGTTGACATTTTTTTAAATGTTAACAGAACTTTTCTTACATCATTGTATAATTTGTTCACTTTTGACGCATTGTTCCTCTTTGTTTTTACAACACTAATACTACAAAAGGCGCGTACATACACACTGGAAATGTTTTTAGTTGATTTACACATTCAAAGGTAATGTTGTTTTTACAGACCGTGAAGTGTACATATTACATATACGATTTGAGCGTCGAAATGGGAAACAAAATGGGGGATCCTTAGTTGATTTATGCATAAAAATGATAATTTGTATGTTGTCATAGTCAAATGAATTTGTCATAAAATCAACAACCAAAAAGCGTGTTAGAAGATTGTATAATGTGGTTAAATAAATCAATTAAAATATGCCATTAGGTTTTGAAATGGTACAGGGTATTTCAGTAGCCGGAAGTGTTGACACGATGTATGTATGTATGTTGTTGATGATCAATTTATCTTGAATCCCAGCATTTGGTTTTCCTCCCACTCTGGAACAGATTTTATTGTTATTTTTGTGTCTCGTCAAATAGAAGCGATTGTATATATATGCATTTGGCGTGCTAACGTACAAAAGTTGTAGTAATAAGTATTTTTCGCAAATCGTGTTCCAAAACGGGAGTCTACCAAAGTGTGTGATGGTTTTTTTTAAATGTAGATTGTACACCAAATTATTTACAAAGCAATGACATTTGATCTTTTCGAGTTTTTTTTTAATTTTTAATTTGTAATCTTTAGGCACCTCGACCCCCGGTGCGCCCTGAAAAAAAACTAATAAACAAATAAATTTGATCCGTCAGTATGTTTTATTCGTATGAAGTTGTAACAGGAACCCTAATGTGACCGTGTTTGTATTTTTAACAGTTGTGCATTGGTAATGGGCTTGAGTAGTTTTTGAATGCGCCGTCTTGTGAACCGGATCATTGGAATAAGTAGCATTTTTTTAAACTTTTTTTTTTGTATACCCCGACATTGTATGAACCAGTCAATTATTATTCTCGACATTTAACTCGTGATTCGAACTACTAAAAATATTTCTTTAGAATCATGTTACCTGTGTGCGGTGGTAGTTCATACAGTGCTTTTAATTAACTACGCTATAAACTAACTTAACATCTCTTGACATTTCAATGACTTATGAGAAGTGCTTTACTCCACAAGAATAATATTATGTCTGGGAGTAAAGCACACTGCCAAAGGTATTGGATATGCGATTACACTACAAATATCGGCGATCGATGCGGCATAGATATGTTATTAAAAGGCCAATGATTGAATTTATTTATAGTATCTATAAATATGTTTGCGGGCCGGTCCTGTGAATACTTTAAGTGGTCTTATATTCAATATACGCCGTTGCATTGAATCGACGACATTTTATAACTTAATAAATTCCTTAATTTCTTTTTTTTATTTATCTTAATTAATTAATTCAAAGCTGCTTACTTTTATTGAAAGGTGTTTTTTTTTTACTCATTTGTTCAACAAATGCAAAATTTGTTAAAACTTTGTCTATTTCCTCCAAATTGACTTAAAATATTACGGTTATTTGGAATTTGACGATATTTTGCTTCTAGCGAGGGAGGGATTAAATTTTTTGGTGTCGTATTATAATTTTTCCATTTCTTCAAAGTTTTAGTGGTCTTATAAAACAATAATAGTGGAACGTCCATTAAAAGTGCTAAGTTAAGGTAATTGATAAGATATCTGTAAAGCCCCGAATTGAAAAAACAAAACATTTGTCGGATATCCGAATAACCGCCATTTATTGATTAAATACAATCTCTTTTGAATATTATGTATTTAGAGTTTCAAGCAATTCTATTGAAAAGTTGGAGGTTCGAAGAAAAAAAAATTGTCACAATTTGTACCATTTTGCTAAAGGAGCAAATAAAAAATTATTATATTACCGTTTTTTGTGTATCGTTGGAAAAAAAATTTAATTAGTTAACGGAATTTATGTTAATTATGATAATTACAAACGTCAATATTGATCATTTTTTAATCGTAAATAATTCCCCTTCTCTCATTTATACCACTTTATTTATTCGTACACATTTCCCATTTTATATTATTGTTTATTTAGGGGTTAGTTTTATTATTTTCTATTTTTTTATATTGTTCATAAAATGTTACTGAAATTTACAAAAACAAATATATAATTAGCGGAAGTGGGAAAGGTATGGACTAAATACTGTGTGTTGTTTTGATTGAATGTGGTGACCATTGTTTCAGTAGAATATGATAAATATATGTGTAGATCTAATGATGATGTAAAACTGATGAAATCAATCATCCTCGACTATCATCTCCGGCAATAATTTATTTTTTGTATATCCTATACTAATCTTGTATTAAATATTTTCAACATTTATTTATTCAATCTTTGTCTTTTTTTTCTTCAACTTGTGCAGTCCAAATTTGGAGAGCCACCTCTCTGTCGTTCCCCGGAGGATCCTAGTAATTATACTGATAATTATTTTTTTACCGTGAAATAAACCAAAAAAAAAAAACTCTGGGGAATTTTGATCGAATGGTTATAAAATAATGTAATCTTTTAGATAGGTTATCTTCAAACTAGTGCCCAACAAAGAACAACACCAAAATGGACAGTGAAAATCTTTGATTTATTTGTGCTAAATCAAAACGTCTATTGTCTAACGTTAAAGGCCAAATTACACCTACCGAATGTAATGTCTCAGCCGAGCATTCGGCAGGTGTAATTCAGGCATTAGTAGGGGGGTTTACTCCATGCTAGGAAAACCTTCAAATTATAACCAATATTGGGAGAAAGCATTATTTACAGTGTTGTGAAAATCCTTGTGCAGCATAAAGCCTACATTTCTACACTGCATTAATGGTAGCTTGAGCTACGTACTCAGAAAATGCCAATTGATCCAACTATTTTCCCAATCTTTTTAAAGCATCTTATTTTAGTGAGCGAATGGCGAATGGTAGATATTTTGAATGTCGGTGTTTATCTTTTGTATTGAGTCACGGGTTCCTAACCATCTCTAGCCTAGCTAAAGGCGGCGGCGATCAACTGTTCAACTAACTAACTTATTACATTACAACATGGTGGTACTCCAATTCATTGAAATATTGAGCCCCACAAACCGCTTGTGCATTCTAAGATTTCGGTAAGACCCGGTAGAAATAAACATTTTACTGACGTTAATACATACAAGCAATTGGGCTCTAGGTATTGACTTTATTATTGGAGATGTTCCAAGTTACATTACATGTTAAATGTAACCAAACTGTCGCCGCCTTATCTGCCCATATTTACTATAGATTTTCCAATTTTGCCTTCACTTTTTAATAATGACTAGGTGATGTAACATTAGCTTGCATTGCATTAAAAATGTACAAAATGACATACAAAGTTAAGTGTATTTTTCAGATAATAGTAACTATTTTCTTCCCTAGAATGGTTCAAATTTAGTTAATAGCATTCAATATCAAAAATGGTTACATTGAGAAAATATAAATGGAAAATTTATAGCACATTGTTATGAATAAATATTAACAAATTATTTGTTGTGAGAAAGACGAAGAGAAAATGTTTCAACTAAATGTAATTTATCATTGTGTATTATTAAAACCTAATAATACGGGAGTTTCATAAACGATAATTTTTACATACGGCTTATATATACATATTATACAATATGAGATACTGTGCATTGTATCTTTGTGAAAATAAATAAAAACATTAAAAATTTAAATCTTTTTGTTATTAAAACTATTGTTTTACTTCGTTCCCGAGAGAAAAGCAAAAGATACAGCTGCGTCTTAAAAGAAATATATTTTTACCCACATTTAGGTCAAAGATACTGGGAGGCTATAGCTATGAGGCACGTCTTCAATCACCGGACTTTATTATGACTGTCGCAAAACCTTCATGGATGGTATCAGCCAAGAAGGCAGCAGCAGGAATAAAAGGTCTTCCACAGGGATACTCCATGTTGTGTACTCATGTCGTAAACAACTTGTTGCGCACAGTCTACAGACGTCACTACTGAAATCACGAGACCCATGTCGCCACTAATGATTGTTGAATTCTCGAAACATCAAAACAATGCTTTCAAACCTCGTTCACAACCAACCAGTTGCTGTAGCTGTCATTTTTATATTTATTTATTTGCCGTACAAGTTCCTTTAAATACAGAATAAAACATCTAAAAAAATATATGATAACAAACAATAATAATAATGATAATACAGTGTAGACATACTAAAATGTAAATTTTACTTTCAGGTTAAAGGAAACAAAATATTAACTAATAACTATTTCTCGTTCTTCGTCTCATTCTTATGTACCAATAAGCCAAGGAGTACGTATGTATATTGCAAGGTGCGTGTTTCAGCTAGCAGTGTCACTAACACCTATATAAATGGGATGAAAAATAAATACTTTTGCTAATGTAATTACTTGATTTATTATAAGTGATACATATTACAATGAATTAGGTATTTGCGTCAATCTCATTTTTAGTATTATTTTTCAGTACTAAAATGTTGTAGTTTGTATGAGAATTGTCGTTTCCGTATCACCTTAAGATTTATTTTACGTGGCGTTTGTACGCCGTTTTGATTTTATGTTCTATATCCACAAAACGCCACACCATTTTCGTTTTTTATGTACATTCTGTTATGTACATAACAAATTATGGAGATAGAACAAACCAACACTTTTTGAGACAAGAACTGAGAGATTTGTTCTTCGTCCACAATGTTCCAGGCAAATGACTCAATGCCATTGGTCAAAAAGCATGTGAAATATAAAAGAAAACAGGAAATGGCAAATTATTAGCATAGTTTTGCTCTACATCCGGATATGGAACAAACCAACAAAGTATATATAATATATATATTTTTTTGGAATAACTTAGGAGTAAAAAACCCAGCGTTGCCGATTTGTGGGTAATTCCCCAAACTGCGGGGAATTTTTCAGCTTTTTCAAGAATTGGGTATTTTGCGGGGAATAACTTTTTGCGGTGAAAATGCGGGGATTCTGGGCATTTCTTGATGAATTTATCCATTCATATTACATTAAGTACATTCGGTGAAAGATTTCGTAGTTTTATTTTATGGCAGCACTGTAGCATTTATTTTTAAATGATAATGTCGGGGTATTCCTGAAGTTCGGGACCCAAACTTGAAGACATATGAATTTTTTTAGTCATAACTTCTATGGTGGAAGGATTATTTTCTTACGTACATCTTCTTATTTTGATGAATTGATGACTTGTTGTTGGAAAGTTTTATTTTATAATAAGTAATAACGGAGTTTTTTAAGTCTTTTTTAAAATGGATAAATGGTTAAAAAAGTGTGCAGTTACAAAGGAGCAAGGCAGTTTGCAGGTACGTTATATTTATTACGTGTTTAACGATATTGTAGGTATGTAAGTGAGATTGTAATATAATTTCGTTTTCTCTCGCAAAAATTTTCTAACAATTTTCTATTTTTTAAGGGTGAACGAAAGAGAAAATCCAAAAATGATGAATTGGAATCCGCAGCTTCCACTCCCTGTTCTTCTACAGGTCCATCTGAAGAGTCAGAGAAAATAAAGAAGGTAAAACGTCTCAACAAATTTAACAATCTGTGGCTAAAAGAACCGGATTTTAAAAGTTGGATAGGAAAAGATCCCAATTTTAAAGACGGAAATGAATTAGCATCGTGTTCTATTTGTTCCGTGTCAATCATTGCACACAAAAGTGACCTAATTCGCCATATAAAATCAGACCGTCACACGAGAAAATGTGCTGAGATACAGAATGTTCAAAAAATGTCAACTTTTATATTTCCTCACGGTTTAGAGAAGAATAGCTGAATTAAAATTAGCCGGTGCTCTAGCTGAACACAATATACCATTATCATTTATGGATACATTGGGTCCCCTCTGCACAAACATTTCTCCCGATTCCACTATAGCTAAAAATCTCAACTTGTACCGAACCAAAACTACAGCTGTTTTAAAAAATGTCTTAGGAACTTCATTTATGGAAAAAATCTGTGATAAATTACGTACCAAAGGAAACTTTTTTTCACTCATAATGGATGAAACTACAGACCAGAGTTCTGTAAAACAATGTTGTTTTACTGCTATTATGTACGATCACGAAATCAACAAGGTAGAAACATTATTTTTGGATATGATTGAAGTAACCTCGGGAACAGCTACTGGACTATATGAGTGTTTAAAAGAAATGTTGCTCAAGAAAAATATTCCAATGGAGAACATTGTTGGATTTAGTTCAGATACAACAAACGTGATGGCAGGTGAACACTGCGCTGTATTTGCGCTTCTCAGAAAAGATTTACCCCATATTTCCGTAATAAAATGCTCATGTCACATGATAATCCTGTCATCTTCCAAAGCTTGCCTCAAATTGCCAAGAAACGTCGAAGATTTCTTACGTTCTATTGGAGCTCACTTCAGCAGAAGCTCACAGAGGCAAAAGAAGTTCAAAGAGTTTCAAGAGTTCTCTCAAGTGGAAATACATAAAATTCTCGCACCAGCTCAAACTCGATGGCTGTCATTGATGGCTCGTGTGGATCGTGTAATAGAACAATACATTCCACTGAAAGCCTACCTAACCGAATCAGTCTTTTCGGATCCATCAAAGACTACGGAAGAAATGCTCATCACAATGACCAACCAATTTACAATTGTGTATTTAGAATTCATGTCGTATGTTCTTTCACTTGTAACAAATTTTATTACAGTCAGAAAAACACTACTTCAAACCCTTAAACCCGAGGTAGAAAAGCTTTTAAGAACGCTTTCATCCAATTTCCTAAAGATCAATTACGTCAGATCATGTGACGATATTCTAAAGGGAGACTTCAATAACACTGCACATTTCGTAGATTTATATCAGATATATGTTGGAATAAATGCTACAGAAAGCATGGAAAACTTGAAAAATGATAATAATGTACCCCGTTCAGCGATTCAAGATTTCTACAAAACATGCCAAGCTTTTTATATTGAATTGACAATGGACATTGTCAAGCGATTCGATTTTAGCGATTCTTTATTTTCATTTATATCTATAGTGATTCCATTTGAAGCTCAACAATTTCAAATAAATTCATTGCTGCCTGTACTTCAACGATTTCCGTTTCTCAATAATTTTGTTATAGCAGAAAATCTGAATGATGAGTGGCGGGCTCACGCTATTCTGGATTTCTCCCTACATGGTCTAAATGCAGACGACGATGCTGAAAGTTACTGGGCTAAAGTGTTTCGCCTAAAAACCAATACAGAAAGATACTTGTTCCCAAATTTAAAAATTGTAATAAGTTTATTACTTGTATTACCATTTTCAAACGCTTCCGTTGAGAGAAAATTCAGTGTACTGAAAAATTTAAAAACGGAAAACAGAAATCGCCTACAAACAGATACGGTGGTAGCATTGATGACAACCCGGGAAGGTATTAAAAAAGAAGGAGGAAGTTTGAAGTTCAATCCTTCAAATAAAATGTTAACGAAAAATATATGGCATGATTCAGTGATTAATGATTAAAAGTAGATAATTATTTTACATCACTGTATAAATGCTTACCTTGTTAAAAATCCTTTAAATATGTTGTTAATTAATAGTCTTATAATAATGTAAATTGCTTACTAAATAATTTAACTTCATTGTTTTAAATGATTTCCTTCAATATAAATTAACAAAATAATGTTTTAAAAATTGTTTAAAATTATGTTTTAACACTAAACTACCATTTTATCATTTTTTTTAAATAAATATTTTTTGTCTCGTTTAAATTACTCGTACTTGTCACACTGTATGATTATATTGCCTTTTTTTCTACTAGCTATACAATTTATTGAATTTTTTTTAATATATAAGTTGATTTAATAGGTTGTCACCTATTTTTTTTTAATCTTACATTCTTATGTATGTAATAATATGTGTTAATCATGTCAATGGCCAAATAAAATAAAATAAATCAATAAAAAAATGCTAATTTCCATTAAATATTGTATTATTTTGAAGGCGAAATTTTAAAGGAACTTGTGGGGAATTTGCGGGGAATTTGACATTTTGCATTCCCCGATTCGGGGATTTTGAACATTCGGTGCGGGTATTTTAGAACATAAGCATTGGCAACCCTGAAAAAACCTCAAATTGTAATTTTGAATTATTGAAGACAATATTAGCGATTACTAAACGAAAATGTGAAACAGAAAAAGAAACGGTCACATCTTGTAGCACCGGTAGAGCGGTGCCCCGGCAAGGCAAGGGTCCTTGGTTTTGTGGATTTGGAACAAAAACGTAAGTCTGTTTTTTTTTACCAATATATATCCAATGTAAGAAAGCAATACTAAACATTAGTTTTATTTGAAAAAGTCTACTTCATTAAAAACAGTCTGTAGAACAATCCAATATTTGGTTAGCGATGTGCCTATATTTATATACCTTTACCTCCGCGCATTTATTTCGCACAATTTTTTTGCACTGACTCTTGAAATTCAGTATTATAGTATCTTTGATAGTTAAAAGAAACCATTTTACCATTTTTTTTCTCTTTCTTATCATTGGCTATATCATCAGGGCAATCTTCACCCTGCGGGCTGTGACCCAGCACAGCTCAGAGGAACTGCACCTGTACCAGTCAGGTAGGTTTCAGATCTATAAGGTGTGGCGTCTTCCATCAATCTTCTCCTCGATTATCAATTGGGTACTATACTTGACCTGTAGCGGCAGCTTCTAGAATAATACCTGGTACTTCCTTGAAAGATCTAGAACATCGACCCGCATCGCATTGGAACTTACGAGACGCGCGGTGAAATTTTATCGAGCACCCAAGATCTTCGAGAGCAGCGTAGTACCTATCTAGAATAATAGCGAAGCCACCAGCCTACCTACTTATGGCCTGAAAGGTTTTGGATTTTACTAGTAAGCCTAGGCTTGTGTGACTGCTATATAAATACCACATAGCGGTACCTAAAGGGCAGCTACAGAGCATTCAGTAAGCGAGTCCCGGGCAAGCGCTATTCTGCGTATAAGCGCGTTCCTGCACCGCATCGTGCACCGTGCCTCTCGCTCGCACATAAAACCGAAGGTACCTACCAGCGCACCCGGTTCATCACACTGGAGCATCAGGAAGACTTAATGTCTTCACCAGTGATGAACACTACGATGACGACATCGTCGTTCGTCATCAGCAAGTCCGGTCTCCACTAACGCGGTGTCAAGACACCGACTTTATCGCCGTAATCATGGACCACGTATTCACATCCCACCATGATGTGACCTACATGCATCCCATCGTTAAGCACATCAACTAGTATGACGAAATCGTCGTTCATCATCAGCAACAACTGTGACTACTCTGGCTACATTGGACTCAGTAAATCGACTACCTCAATAAAGCCACTGCTAGGATTCACACACATCTTCATTCGTCTTCCTACCAGATCCCCAAAGACACAACATCTGTTGACGTTGTTTTAGAGATGCAATATGTGACTTAACGTATATGTCTTATCAGGGATACGAGACAACGAACTGGAAAGTAAAGTTTTGTATTGCAGTATACTGTAGCCTGTCCATTTGCATCGCAATGCGAATATTTAAAAAAATATATATTATTTGAAACTGCACAAGAGTCCCAATTCCTCTGGAGCCAGTGAGACTAAGGCATCTCCAATTGTGGTATGTGTGAAGCTGAAGTTAGTGTGGAAGGGAAGGAGATGGGGATAGGAAGGTGGAGAAGTACCTGACTATTCAGATCTGGTCACCAAACACGGCCAAAGCCATTTTAAGCAATGTGTCAATTCTGAATGGTGGTCTTACAGCAGGGCGATACTGAGAATATCTTCCACTCTGAAAATGTTCACTCTATTGTATTTTTTTTTATTAAAAAAAACATATTTTGACAAAATTATTGAACATGGACATTAAAAAGAAAAAGCCATGACTTAGGAAATAGGGAAGAGGAAGGTGGGGAAGTAACTGGCTATTCAGATCTGGTCATCAAACACGGCCAAAGCCATTTCAAGCAATATTTCAATTCTGAATGGTGATCTTACACTAGGGCGATACTTAGTATATATTCCACTCTGGAACATGCCGCAAATATACTATGTATTATTTTAAATGTGTAATTTGTGAAATAACATAAATTAATAAATAAAATTTACTTGCGCACGCCAGGATTTGAACCCCTGACCTCCAGCTTGGTAGTCAAGAGCCCTACCCCTTGACAACGGAGGCCGTCAGACATTTCTTTACTTGATAGTGTCACACTAAAGATGATAATTTTCTTACTACTGATTTTCCACAACTTCACAAAACATGTCCTGTGATGTGATAGCATGTCGTATCACAAACCTCTATTTTACAGCAACAGGAGTTTTCAGAAAGGGAAGAAAAAAATTGAACATGGATATTTTCAACATTTTATTAGTATATAATAAAGGGATTGTGTATTCCATCTGATAAATAATACAAATTAACTTTTAATTTTAAATATTTAGACCTGATCTTTCAACATGCCATAACCACCAGCTGCATGAGTGTTTAAAAATGAATATTACATATAGCATTTTTATGTATTATTTACTGTTCCATCGGAGCAAAAAATACTAGTAATCTTCTTAGGATCTAGATATGCAACACACTTGCAGTTAGAGTGCATCTAAGAATTTGCAAATATTA
The DNA here is from genome assembly GCF_061612785.1 of Hesperophylax consimilis. Classification (NCBI taxonomy): domain Eukaryota; kingdom Metazoa; phylum Arthropoda; class Insecta; order Trichoptera; family Limnephilidae; genus Hesperophylax; species Hesperophylax consimilis. The sequence continues at coordinate 20,543,731 of NC_142857.1, read as the reverse complement.
TACAGGTCATAAAAATATTGTCCGACTTTTATAGGAAAGAACATAAATTCAATTTCAACAGAATGAAATCAATTACAAAATTTAGGTTATTGTTATGATTTCAACGGTCGCAAAGAACAATGTCGTAAGTGCAAATTTGTAGTTTTGCAGTAGAGCTGTTTAATGGTTCGTTTCTGCATTTTTGAAATATAGTATTGTTTGATATTTTGCATTAATCCTTATTTATTCAATTGGAGAAATATATTATCGAAAACGGTAAAAATGCAGAAACGAAACTTTAAACTTCTCTACTGCAAAACTACAAATTTGCACATCTGACATTGTTCTTCGGGACCGTCGATTTCTTCAAAAATAAATTGCTATACAACTTTGTAATTTATTTTTAATAAAAATGCTTCTTTAAAAAGCATTGGAATTAAATTTGTTGTGGGTAATTCTATTTTTTGCAAGAATGTGAGAATTTTTTTTTAACTGAATAAATGTGCAACACTTTTTTTATAAGTGAAGTTGTGCTACATTAAAATTTGGAACAATGTAAAAAATTACATCTGTAATACAACAATGTGAAAACTGATAAGAATAACTTTGCAGGCGCCCAAAGGAGGAAATATCAACAATTTTTTAAATCCATTGATTTTTTGTATCTACACTAGCGACTGCAAAGTTAAGCATGTCACAAGCTGTAAAGATCAGTTCCACCATTGACAATGATAAAGCAAATAATAAAAATTAGGATATTTAACGAATACTAATATATAAAAGCTGTGTGGGTCGGAAACCCTGAGATATGTAGTGTATAAAATAATTATGCTTCAACTTACAATATAAATACTTATAAATAAAATTGTAACTAGCCTAATGACAAAATAATGAATGCTTTAAATTAACCGGTTAAATATTGAAGTTTAGTTATTATTAAAGAAGTGTTAGCACCTTTAGAAAAGGGTATTTGTTTTAAACAAATACCGATAACTTTTGTACTATTTCATTTATTTATTGTTTAGTTTATGGGAGGCACTCCAAAACTCAGTTCGTAGTGTTCGAAAGAATTCTCAAACCAAGATTATATTTCATTAGAAATTATATTAGCTTCGTTAGAAAAACTGAATCGCTTGCAGCCAAACTGTCATCGTTTCTGTTTAACAATAATTATTGCTGTTTCTATCAAATAATGTTAAAGCGTTAGTATATTATTTTTTGTGACTGAAGTTTTCAGAAAGATTTATCTTGGAAGAGGGAAGAGGTTTGGCACAGAAGTTGAAGAATTAATTAACGATGATTCAAACACTTAAAACTAAATGATTACTTCAAATCATAAATCAATAAGATATCTACATTATACTCTTGAATAGGTACTAATGTTAGTATTTTTCTGCCTATGAGAAAATTAAATTACAGTAAAACCCAGTTATAAGGTTCCCTCCTGAAAAGTTTTTTCAGTGGTCAATTGAAAACCTTATAAGAGGATACTGTATAATAATAATAATAAAATGGGATGAACGAAACCCAAGTGGATAAACTTAGAAAGGTAATATATTATAGTATTTAAACTTGGACTTAAAATAAAGGTGGATTGGAGAAAAATTCGATGTAAAAAAAGGAATGTTAAAGAACAAAATTATGCAATAGGAAAGAAATTTACAAATTTATGTTATAAAGATCTCTTAATCAGTCCTTAAAAATTATGCAAAACCAAATAAAATGTCGATGTTAAAAATTTATTATTATTGCTAACCACAGACTAAGCTACATATTTAGAATGAATTCAAAATTATAATAAAATATCAATAAAGAAAAAAAACTATTTTTATATGGTCCAAAATCGTCTAGTTTCCAATTATCATTCTTAAAATCCGAGGTGCCGTATTAGTTAATTAACTATTGTCTTGTTTATTCAATTTCAATCAATCATGCTCTTTGAAACTAGATTTTTAAGAATTAATTGTGTTGAGCCTTTTTAAAAATCATTTATATGTTTTCCTTTTGGAACTCTCTAGAAGCAACTAATTACAGTGAAACCCACTAATAAAGATCCCACATGAGAAGGTTTCATGCTTGAGAAGTTTTGTTTTCGGTCACTTAAAAAGTGAAATTGAAAAATGGCCCAATTTATCCAACCCAAGATTTTTTTCCCGTTTCCTTGGAAAACCTTAAAAAAAAAGTTTCACTGAATGTATAAAAACAATAATAAATGATTTTAATGAAATAGAAGAACATAAAATACCAACCTTAAATTTACTGAACGACACATTTCCATATTTATTAATTATTTAAGACATTATCAATACTTTTCCAATAACAGTATAACACTTTCCACAAACACCAAACTTGTACTATAAATTGCACCCACATTAAATTTACGCTAGCTAGCCTACAATACTCTTTCAGAAGAATTTTCCCTTTATTTCGGCTACCAAATTCACAAGTAGTCATGCGGCGATATGTAAAGGCATTGCCTATGTGTTTATCAAACCTAACCTCAAAATATTATTCAGAATAAAAGCGATAAAGGTATACCGCCAATAGCCCCCTTATAATCTCTTTCACATAAACAACACATAGTAAGATAAGTTAAAATGGAGCTTTCAGCGGCAGGAAATATGGGACATACATAATCCAAAATATAAGATGGCCGCTTGACAAAGACTGACATGTTTTAGAATCTGATAGGAAAACAAGTTAGTGGACATTACGCACTCTAAAAGTGGTAAAACTACAGTTTACAAATGAAAAGCATTTCTAGCCTAATCTACTCAATGGACTGAACATAATTTTGAAGAATCCAAACTCTAATGTTTTAAAAGGGAATTAAAAGATATTTTGGGAATTAAGCTAGTATGAAAATGCTACATATTTAAATTTCAGTCCATTAAGTAGTTTTCAGTTATACTATCAGTCAATAATAATTGCCGTATGTTACCTTTGAATAGATTTACAATTATTTTGGTTTGGAGAATTGGACGTAGAGTTTAATATATGAATTTTAAATACCTTATTAATTGTGAACCAATAGAATAAAAAAAATCATAATAAACTAGCGCAGATCCGTGAAAACCACAGGACAGTCTGAATTGATAAATCAGTTCTAATTTTGAAAATGATATTTAAATTAATGTTCTGAAAAAATACTATATTATAGGTAGGTACCTATTTTATCACTTGTCTGATTTCTTCACAAAATCAGTTTCAACTTTGAAAATTACACTTAAATTCAAAACAAATTTCATGCAGGACAAATAATGCACAGGCAACCAAGTATATTTGTTCGATTAACATGTCCACTGTGTCAGGTCCTGTAAAAACCAAATGCCCTATAATATTAATTATGGGGTATTTGGGAAAACTCCCAACTCTTCAAAATTAGAACACCATTAAGAAAATTTATATTAAAAAAGATTGGTAGGTAGGTACCTGCATACTTTTAAAATTGAATTTATTAATGGTTGTTCTTTGGAGTGCAAAAGGGAAATCTTGCAATAAGTTCTTACTTTTATCTTATTTTGAAAAATAATTAGGTACCTACATTATTCTGAGAGTTGGAACTAAAATCATTTGGTAATTTGGTTCTTATTCTATAATAAGGTATTCCACACAAAGGCATGATAATAATGTGCTAAATTTATTATGCACGAAATTAATACAGTATCTATATACAAAACCATTACATTATTTAAATTTTAAATGGATGGAATATATTGTGCGCGATTCCTTTCACGATGAGGAAAATTTATCAAAAAACCTTCACGAGATATGACATTACAAAAATTACATTATCATGGTAATATTTTAACATTCACTATTCTTCCCAAAAACACAGAGCCTAGGTCCGATACCACACCGACCCCTAATTATTAGTATTTGTTGATGAAAGATTTAATCAATTTTCCTAGTTATCAGCAGTGATCGAATTATTGGAAATATGCCTACATATCAGTAAATCCAATTCCATGCGCTGCTTCTTAGAACAGTACAGATAATGAATGCTACATCAGAGTGGCCACAGAAATCAAAATTATACATTAATTTCTGGTTATCCAGGGAAGTTTACATGTTTGCCTAATATATGAGCCAATGACTTAGTAAGTCAATTTTAGCCACTTAAAACTGGCCTCCGTTTATTGTCGATTTTCAAATTGTGTTGAAAACGTAAAAATTACAAATAATTATCATTGTTCTAAAACATTTTCTCGTCAACCTTTTATTGGATCAAATGGAGTGAAGAGGTGTAAAAATTTTGTAGCATTATCCTGAAGTTTTCCAATTCAATCAAATTCCCAGATATTAATTCTAGTATGTAGCCATCTTCTATAAACCCATTACAATACTTATCTACATATTCTGTAATGAGAAATAACATTTAACCTAAAAACCAACGCCTGATACACTTATCTTAAACAATTTCTGATATCAAAACACACATAGTTTACATTTTCCTCAAAACTAACACCGATAAGCTTTACAATTACACATGAATCCATTGAATCTCAGCAATTCTTCAAACTAAACCTATTTAGGCTTTGGAATTTACAAACATCAAACGTGTCTCAAAATTTTTCATTCAAGATGTCATTCATTGTACATTCTTGATGTTTTGACATGAATACCAGATGTATATTACATGATAGGTACTATTATCTGGTGCTGCTTTTGGGAAACATACCATAATCCAATGGGGTGCTATTTCTATGCACATATTAAATCCTTTCCAAAATAGATTAAAACCGCCCACTAGTCAAAACTAAAGCATTCAAACCATTGATGGAAGGAAGGAAGAGTTCATTAGCTGGTAAGCCAATATTGAGGTATGTTATCAGTGGCAGTGTGTGAATTTTCCGTGAGTGGTGAGATAATACAATATTAATGACATTTGATGTAACTGATTTTTTTTTTAAAATTTCTTTGTAACAAGATTTTTAGGAAGCACAGCATCCTTAAACTGAAAATCTTCGTAAAAAAGAATTGAATTTAAAAAACATATTTTCAGCTACAAACAACATCGTTGACGTTGTATTTTTAAATCGTACCACTCTATCTCACTGAAAAGTCACGGACTACCACTGGTATGTATACATTTTGTTTTTCCACATTTTCTTACTTCCATAGTTTGAAACATTATGTATGGATTCAGAATACGATATAAAATTTTTTTTTTTTTGAGGCAAGAATGCAAAAAAAAACACAATTAAAATAAAATTCTAAAGATGACACAACATGCGCATCATCACCAGAGTAATATGCACTAGATGTTTTGTGATAAAAAAAGACTTCACAAGTTTAGCGAAAATCAGTTTCGTCAAACTTGAAAACATTCACGACGTGTAAATCTTATTATGTAGGAATTATTCAACAATAATAATGTAACACTAATACTGCACAATATATTAAAGATATCTTTCCTTGTACTTAAAGGCTAAATTAAATATTAAATTATTATTAACGGTGAGCTTAATTATTGTAATAAGGTGTACCAATACAGATATAAATTATGACTATAATGTAATAAAAGAAATTAATAAAAACTGTTATCTTAAAATTGAAGAACGAAATATATCTATTCTTCACGGGGTTTCAATTAATTTAGAAAAATGAATATATATACATAATTATTTAAATAAATGCAATATTTCAGATGGGAGAAGCATAATAATAAATGAATTAATAGAAAAGTTTGGAAAGATTCTAATCCTCGTAAGTCATATGTATACTTTTTTCATAATAACTTTTTAATACAATCTTAATACATATTAGATAGGGAAATGATTTTACATTGGTGTTGCAATTTTTTTTCCAATGTGCATGTTACAAACATAATACACGACATTGTATTCAAAACAGTACAATTTCAGTAATTATTCTAGTGTTACTTTAAGGAAATTGCACTGTAAAGAAATCACAAAAGTAAGGTTAGGTTAGTAAATGGTATTCAGAAAGAAATACATTTTCAAGAGGTAGACTTTCTTAAAAACTAGAAACAGTACTTGTGAGTTTCATCCCCCGTGGCCCACCCATCGAAAGGAGGAATGAAATTATTACTAAATCCGTATTTCTAAATAGAATCTCTCTTTTCAATTTTAACATTAAATTTATGATCTTCAAAATAAAAATTAAAGTGATATTCACCGTTTAGAAAAATTTAACAAGTAGTACTCCCACAGCAGCTGCTCAACAAATTAAAATAAAATTTACAATTTACATAACTAATTATGTATTGGGTATGTTTGTTTAAATTTCCGTTGAGCAAACCTAGCAAATCTAAAAGCTTAATATTATTATACAAGAAATGACATGAAACCTAACATTTTTAATCCTTTTTGGAATTCAGACGGATGAATTCCCAAAGCTCTACTATCATTGTGCCCATATCTTGTTTCAAAATCTGCCATAAGCAGACATTTTTCTTTATACAACACTATTTATCCATCTTGAAAGAACTTGTTTGCATGTAAATTCTTTGTGATATTTTTCACCATAATATTCTAAATTTAGAAAATATTTGCATGCCGAACAAATCAATAAAACAAATGGTATGATAGAAGAATTAGATCAAAAAAACCGACACTGATTCTATTCCAAATTGACATTCATTTTACAATGTCGTTTTTTAAATAAAGTTCCATTTGAAAATAAATGAAAAATTGACCCTTTATCATAGACATTCAAATTCCTTCTATTTTCATTTCCATAGATGAATTCAAATCCTAGATGGTCGACCATTGTTACCTTTTCGAAGCCGAGGCCTTTCTCCTCGCCGTTTGTCTCTGGTGTTCGAATTCGAAATCTTCTTCCGTGAGACTGAGCCTGTCCATTTGGGGTATGAGGAATTCTTCGCACAAGATGGCAGCAGGCGGGTGACGAAGAATTTCGACAGTTTCGCACAGGCCGTTGGCCTTCTTGCGAATCTTGGCTGAACCAAGAGATGCAGAAAGTATGACCAGAGAAGCCTTGAACAGTACCTGATGATGGAGAAAATTTATTTTATCAGTTTATGGATGAATAGGATTATTTTAAAACATGGATAAGGAATTTATTGCATATTAGATTACTTTTACTTTATTGCAAATATTTATGATCAGTATTTCAGTAATTTTTAGTAATGATATCAGTCGGTTTATCTTGTCAGGGCTTTTACCAGAGAGCAACTCCACAGACATAAATATCACAGCGGAGCATGTGTTAAAGAAACAGAATCTAAAAATTAAATACACTTTTGACAAAATAAGCAAGAAAGCAAAAGACAACAGGGCACTAACCTTGACCCCCTCGCAGAGGAAGCAGTCCCAGAGGCGCAGCAGGCAGTCCCAGGGAAGCGTGCGGGTGAGTGCACACAGGAACCACTCGGTGGCGTAGAGCGCGGGCTCAACGCGGTGCTTGTTAAGGTGGCGGTGCACGGCGGGCGCGGTACGGCGCAGCAGGGCGAACAGGATGTCGCCGTCACGCTGCAACACCTGGACAAAAATAATTTTATAGCAGGAAATCAATGTGACATCATAGAGAAAAAAAAAATTTAAATCACAGATCATTTGCAAATAGCGGTTACAGCAGTTTTGGTGGACAGGTAGCATGTCTAACAGATGACTGTTGGAATTCCTACATCAGAAGAAATAGAAAACTATGTATTCATTAAGAGTGTGTATGGTCACCTCCAGGCCAGGGTTGTAGTAGCCGGCCAGGTACTTATCGGAGATGCTGACCAGGCACCAGAAGGCCTGCACGGCGGGCATGTGCATGAGCAGGAAGGCGGCCACGGGGGCCTGTGCCTGGAAGTATCCCACCTTGGGGTTCAGCACCGAGTACGCCTTCAACACGGAGAGCAGTTCTTGCTGGCTGGAAAGATGAAAAAATACATTTATTAGTTAATGGCCAATCTTAAAGTCTGCATGCACACAACCTCACAAACACACTATTTAAACAGTTTAAGTTGTAGTCATGTAACTTAGATTCATAAGAAAACGGTGACTTGAAGACTTGTATAGAAACCATTATTATGTGTAAACTCTACAAATAACTGATATAATAGTCTTTTCAGCATGCTTTTTATGGCATCGAAATTACACAGACCAAGGACAAAATAACCTGCATAATTTGTAATTGCAATATTTTTGAGAATGTAATCTTTGTCATTGTCTTTTAATGATAATGCCGCACAAGATTCCCAACTAACATGAATATCATTGGAACATGACATTACTGATTAAGAAGTGTGGAACGAATAGTGGAATGAATTTTTGGATTATTATGCTATGTTGCACTTCCTCCTTCTTTAGCCAACGTTTCGAACAGCGCTGCAATGTCCATCATGAACATCTGTCCGGATGATGGACTCGTTGATCAAAATAATTATTAGGAAACCTGCTGGCACAGCGCATGTGTAAACTGTGCGCCTCGAGTTAAGTCACTTCTCCGTCGTGGGGCCTTCAAGGAACCAAGGGGGAGCGGACTCCTCCATCGTGGGGCCTACAAGGGAACCTAGGAATAGTGAAGAGGAGAGACGAAACCGTCTTCCATCGTAGGACCTTTAGGGAACCAAGTAGGAGTGGAGAGAAGAGACGAAGTCCTCTTCTGTCGTGGGGCCTTTTGGGAACTAAGGAGGAGTGGAGAGGAGAGACAAAGTCCCCTTCCCACGTGGGGCCTTCAGGGAACCAAGGAGGAGTGGAGAGGAGAGCTGAGGCCACCTCCTTGAACTCTTCCCTTGTGCGGCCTGCAGGGAACCAAAAGGGAGTGGAAAGGAGAAATGAGGCTCTCTTCTTTTGTGGGGATTCCTTCAGGGATTCAAGGGGGGTTGGAGAGGAGAGATTAGACCTGGGAAGACACATTGTGGAACCAGAAGACATAGCCACATATCCAATGACAATCCTGGTGAACTTTATAAAAGGCACCAGGTGACTGTTGAAGGAATCAGGTAAAATGGGAGATAGCACAATGGGCCTATGGCCTAAGTGCTCACAGGAACTATATGTAACCGTCTTCGCTCTATAAATAAATAAGTTTAGATTTGAGGAGTATTCTGCGTATAATGAATAATGAATTAAAATACGATTTGTGAAAAACACCAAATAATTATGATGACCTATTTATTTGTTCTCACACGGAATTTAACCCGCAAACTCCCAAAAAAGTCAAATGCATATACCACTATGCTTTGGATAATGATTTCAATTGAAGGTTCATCATCAAAATATTAAAATAGTGGGCTAGCATGAAATAAACATTTTATTAGAATATTTTGACTAGGCAAAACCAGTTATGTTATTAATTTGGGCAATAACCTGTTTGAAACTGGAATGTGCACAATGTAAAAATGAAGTAATAATATTGGATATAGACTCTTCACTTATAAAGGCATTAAATTTCAACAAACACGGCCACATATAGCATTCAACCCTTTCGGATCGTGTGTATATTTGAAAATATGTTTACTTATTACTTACTATCTAGAGAACAAAAATTGGCAGTTGTCATTTTCCAATTGCTATTATAACTGGCCTCATGCGGATTTTCTTAGATAGGATTTTAACTACTCGTTCGGGTGGTAACCATTTTTATATTTTGAAGAGTAATTTTTGTGTTTAGTGGACTGAATTTTTCTACCAATTTTTTAATATGTTTAGTTTTCATGTATATATTTTAATTGGTATACTTAATATTAAAGGACTTCTATGGTTCCTTACTATTATAGATAACTGGGGAGAAAGTAAGTTTAAAAAGCCACTAGTGCACAGTCACAACGGTCGCTTTACGGAAAACATTGGTTTGATCATTTCACTAATATATAATAAGCATGGAGGCCAGATGCTGGAATATTGTGTACTGGTGATATTTAATAAACTTAAAAATAACTTGGCACTTGAGGATAATGAGAAACCTAACACTAAAAACGTAAAAGGTGGATAATAAAAGAAAAATCAACTTATCTGTAAAGTTACTTTATTTAATTTTTTGATAACTTTTAATCCATAGACTATTGTTTCTTCTGATGTTAACACGGTACGAACAAAAAATTTCACATTTCTATGAATGTAATATTCTACTTTATATGTTTAATTATTAAGACAAAATGTTAAGGGAGAACCGGCAGACAAGCAGCCATGTGGCAGCTTCGCTGGACTACCTCTATTTTTTAAACTTAACCTGTTTTACACATGTATTATCATTAAATAAAAAATAAAATCTAATTTTTAACAATTGAACAAAATGTTTTATTTTTCGTATTTGTCATTTTATGTGAAACACGCCCTCTGGGACCAAATGTTCTTTCAAACGAAAGTAGCAAAAACTTCTAAACTACTCAAACACCAAAAATTTTCAATCAATTGTTGTCTCTACCAATTACTTGAAGCATCAAATTGTTCTATGGTTTTAATTCAGGTATGAAAGGGTTAAATGCAAATAAACATGACATACAAACATTCCAATTACATAATCTGTATGAGATATTATTATCAAAAGCTAGATAATATTATGCATAAGTAAAAAGATTTGAATAAATATTGGATGAAGTTTTATCAATTATGTGCCATCTGGTTTCGCCAAGGATTTGGATTGCTGTATATTGTTTTCATCTTCCCTTATCCATTAAACCTTATTCGGATTGCTGTATAGTATATTGTTTTCATCTTCCCTTATCCATTAAAACCTTATTCGGATTGCTGTTTAGTATATTGTTTTCATCTTCCCTAATCCATTAAAACCTTATTCGGATTGCTGTATAGTATATTGTTTTCATCTTCCCTAATCCATTAAACCTTATTCGGATTGCTGTATAGTATATTGTTTTCATCTTCCCTTATCCATTAAAACCTTATTCAGGCTTTGACTTTACATTTTTGTCCTATTTTTCATTGCTTTATTTATGTGTCAAAATGTAAAAGTGTTTCCGGAGACCAAACTGACATCTGCACTTTTAACTCCAATAAGCCGATAAATCACCTCCTTACCTCTAAGAGAGCAAGTTTTTGAGAGAAGAAAGTGTTCAAAGGAGTGAGATTTTTTACCTCAAAAATTGACATTAAAATAATTTTATTAATAAAATCAAACATTGTTCAAAAAACACATATATTGGTATAAATAGTTTAAAACAAAGTAGCTATCTGCGTCTGTCTGTTTGTACGCTTAGTTCTTCTAAAGAATGCAACAGGTTTTGATAGGGTTTTCACTATCATTTAGAGAATTTCTTCCGGAAGGTTTATGTATAAAATGCAAGCTTATTATTTTATAGAAAGTAGAAAAAATTCTCCGAGCAACGCCATGGACACGTCAGCTAGTATTGTTATAAAAATAACCGAATTAATCAGACATTAATAATAATATAAAATATATACAAATAATTATTAATAGGAGAATTCCTACAATTCGCCGTACGGTGTACGTCCATACTTCTTTACGTATATTATTTTACTGATATGGTACAGCCGTACTCTCCTAAAAGTTGAGTTTCACAATACAACCCTGAAAAATGGGGAAAATACCAATAAAGGTATCTTAATCATTAAGACTTCTCATCGTATAAAAATGTACAAAAAAGCAATAAAATAGATTAGCTTATGAGTAAGCACTTATAACCAGGTAAGTATGGTACTGTATATTATCTGCCTGTACAAAATATAAATAAATTAGAATAAAAACATATGTACATTGTAGAAATGTATAACATATTTGTACAGCGCCCTTGAGGTGATTTTGCACAAAAACGACGCTATACAAATTATCCAAATATTATTATTGAGGAAAATATAATAGGTTTATTAACTACTCGGGCTAATTTGTTCAGTTTTGGGAACAAACAGTTAGTACCCGTAGAGTCAATTTTGAACAACTAAGTTTGCATTTTGAACAACTATGGTCTCATGGAAAGCGTTGTCTTCCTTACCGTCATAGTTAGAAATATGAACTAAACGGCGTTAATCCTAGATAATTAATCGCTCGTCGAGGCGACGACGCGCTACTCGGCGAAATTCGAAATCACCTACTTCCCCCCGCTTCCCGACCTTGACACTTTCATTACCTTCCTAATTTGAGTAAACAGTGCAGCACGTGACGCGATTGCGGCCACACGCATACTAGGACGTGCCCAGTGACCATCTCGTCGTCCGCTGGACGAAAATTTAGTTATAACAACCATTTTTATTTTTAAGGTACGTATATTCATATATTATTATATTTATTTTTAATGTCGGCGAATCTTCTACAATAAACTCCGGTTCCATCTACGTCAAACGTGCGTAAAATTTGCTACCTGTGTCCATCCAAGGCACGGAGGATGACCAAACACCGTTGTACCAGATGTAGAGGGACTATTTGTGGTCCACATAATGTTGACATGTGTGGTCACTGTGTAGACTGATATTTTGATATTGATTTGTTTATTACAAACCTTACTTTTGTGCCATGTAACAAGTTCCTATCTTAATTAAATATTTTTGATTTATTTCTAGTGTTTTATTGCGTAGTCCACTCGACGAAAGTGTAGTTACAATGAAACAATGAAAACAGTTTAGTTATCTAGGGTAAAAAAGAGAAAACGCAAAGCTTTATATTCAAATATACAAGAACACCGAATAATTAAAATGTAAACCTCTATCAATCAAAAAGATCTGACGGCAATTTGAGAAAATTTTGTGAATTTTTTATAAATTATTTTTATACAAAATGACAAAAACCTGAGGTGGAAAAAACGTAAGTGTAGCCATTTTTAAAACTTTTTTTATGTTTGCATTCAAAATTTTAATATTTAAAATTTTTTATGTTTATTTATAATAATAAAATTTGAATGAATATTTCAACACCTTTCAAAAACAGTTCAGAAATACCCCTTTTATTTGGATTTTATTGAGAAGCAGAAATACACACAAATAATCCGACTTTCTGACAGCTCCTTTAAGAAATATAACGGTCAATATGTCAGAGGCCTGAAGGTTAAAGCTTTCTTTTGTTAGAGTGGAAATAAGTTTTGCAAAATAAAATAAAAAATTTTAATCAGTACCTAATAATTATTATAGATTTTCTACAATATGGTTCGTCAGTGGCTTGTATATCAGATTTTGTTAGTTCCAATTATGAAATTTAGGATATAAATATAAATTAAGGAACAGTCCGAATTATTGACAAATCAGTTAAAATTTTGAAAATGGCACATATAATTTTTATAAAATAGTAAGAACTGTCCTGCTAAAAGACACACAGAATGAAAAAAATCAAGAAAAATCAAACCTCACAAAACACCTAAATTGTGGATGACCTAGTCCCACTAGTTCTCTGCTGAAGCTATTTGAGACTAGTGCGGCATTCACATAAAAATAAATACAGCGCATTAATATTAAAAATTTGTATAGAAATAAATGTAGCCCAGAGATTTTATATCCATTCGACTTAATAACATAATAAACATGTATTAGATGAAATTATAAAAACAACTATAAACATCTGTTACGTCTTCATTTAACACTTCAGTTATAAAATTTGCTTACCTACATACTGAATATTTACAAATTTATGCATTCATTTGACACTGGGCAGATGTCTGTTTGAGTGTGGGCCAAATAAAATATATATAATTCACATGAAGCTTTATTTGAACTATGAGTAAATGTTTTAACAGATGTAGATACATTTAGATACGCATAATACTCTTTAAATGTGTTGATGAATCTATTCTGAAACATTGGAATGATGATACAAATCAAAGAAATGACTTAATTCAATGATAAATCTATGCCATTAAAACTGTTCAAGTAAATACACGCAATGTACAATAAATACATTTTACAGTAAATACATGCAATGTACAGTAAATACATATTTTTAGTAATATTTCACCAGCCACGAAACTAAAAAAATTAAAACTAACTAACTACATATCATGCCGTTTCTTTACGGAGGTAGGTAAAGAGGACTGACCGCAAAACTACTCGGTCTTGGCACACGCTCCTTGCTTCATTCGTATTCATACATAACTTATTCTGACTCTTGACATGGCCCGACTCAAGTTCATTTCATCGTTCCAAGTCTTCCTTGGGCATCCCTCACCTCTTCTACCAGTCATATTCGCATCATATATTAATTCTCCTTACACTCCTTTATTCGTTCATTCGCTTTACATGCCCAAACCATCTAGGCGTCCCTTTCTTAACTTTACTCATTATGCTTACATCAGCATTGTTTGCAAATCTCTACATTTCTCACATGATCATAGATGGGTTTACCACACACGCGCCTCAGGGATCTTATTTATACAGCATTCAGTCTACTTTCATCCTTCTTCATCCTGCCTCACTGCCATACATCAGAAATTTTTAATATTCCTATTTTGATACTGACAATTGATGGTCAAATTCAGATTCAGTCTATCACGGCTATTTTTATTTCTAACCGTTACGAGTTTCAGCCTACCACGGCCATTTTTAGACTGGCTTTGGTCTAAAAATAGCCGTGATAGACTGAATCTGAATTTGACCATCTATTTTGATACTGACAATTGATGGTCGAATTCAGATTCAGTCTATCACGGCTATTTTTAGACCAAAGCCAGTCTGAAAATGGCCGTGGTAGGCTGAAACTGGTAACGGTCAAAAATAAAAAAGTTCAAAATTGTTTAAATATCACTGTTTCGATTCTGAATGGTAATCTCTGATCAGAGCGATGCTGAGAGTATCTTCCTCTTAACTACTGATCCGGGTGTTATGATATTGATTGGAAAGTTTAATGAACCTTACAGGAACATTTTATAAAAAAATGTTTCACAAGTATTTTGCAGCTTATAGCTTCTACTGCAAACAAAGCTTGGTTCCATTGAATGAGAACAAAAAATCAGCTTCAGGATGTTAAAGATTTACATAATGATTAAAATAATCTTTTCACTGTTAATCACAAACGGATATGTAATAGGTAGCTATTCCCCACTGCGGTGTGACCATGTGACCCACATGAGAAACCTGACAAAAGATTAAAGTAATTTAATGTAAAGCAAAAGATTAAAATTATTTCCCCTACACAAATAGAACAGCTCAATGCCGTATTTCATATCAGTTACACGGTTTGAATTCATATAATTTTCTGAATTTAACTTACTATCACATCAACATTTTGTAAAACGACATCACTTATTGTTACGGTTGTAGATATGAACCTAATAAGAAATCTGGAATTAAAAATCTGAAAGAATAACATTAAATGGGATAGATAAATTAAGAATATTTACTTAGATATTCTTAAATGGCCTCACGAATCTGTCTTCATTCAATCAACATACTCCTCGATTCATCTGCATTCATACATACTGTTCTGTAATTCCAGCTTTTGACATGTCCCCGTTGAAGTTTACGATTTACTCAATTGTGCTGTATCTTCCTGTGGCTTCCCTACTACTTTTCTATCTATAATAATAATATAACATTTGTACAGCGTAGTTTTGTGTTATTTCACTTCAAGTGCTCCTCTATCCATTTGTGTTTTATATATTCTCCTGTCCACCTGCTCTAAATGTTCAAACCAACTATGCATACCTTTCTTAACCTTGTTCATTACACTTGCATTGACCTCCTTGCATTTTCCTCCTTCTCATGTTGTTGGGAAGTAAGAGCTTCATAGATGCACCCACAGATGACAGTGCATAGAGCTTGCGTGGAAGTCCGCAAGATGGAGCCAGCGGCCAGTAGTCGCCAGGGCCAGTGGTAAGGCTCTCAGAGAAACTTACTGTTTCAGATTCCAATTAGCCAGCTACTAGTTAAGTTGACTATCGAGTCACCTTTATAATATGCGGAGTATTAATAAATCCCTGATTAATCTAATAGAACCACTTATTTATTAACTCCTTCCAAGACGAGTTGGAGACCTGTTTGTACGAACACAACAAATTTGTAACACTATTGTACGTGATTTTACCACAGACATGCCTCACAGATCTCATTTCAACTGCAGTCAATCTACTTTCTAAATTTATTTGACAATAATTAGTGTAAAACAGTTCTAGGAAAATGCAACACAATTTGGAGAAATAGTGTCCTCACCATGCAATTATGCTAACTGATTAATTAATTTTACAATCACTCAAAAAAGCAGATTCAATCAGCCACTATTGTTAACCAGAATAGGATCTTATAACAATTTATAAGTAAAATTCTTTAATAATATTATATAAATTAATATTAGGTTCATTTTTACAGCGTCATTTTTGTGGGAGCTTACATAGCTATAAAATAACTTAAATCATCTGCAAAATAGACAATTTATGTCACAAAAATAAACTAATCTTATTAAAGTGACTTATTGCAGTCTTCCAGTGAGCAGCCGACAAGCACATTGTATTATTTTGTTGTGTCTACAAAAGCAACGGTTTGCACAGCAGAGATACCAGTTTCACATAGATAATACGGTTTGTTTGCACGAATATATCGCAATACGGCATGGTGCAATATTTCGAATACACTATGTGAATAGGAAACTTTCAACCATGTACGAGCGCAGATTGTTGAAAACTTACCAACATGGACATAAGATGAGTCACTGATGAAACTAACCAATCATCAGTTGGTTTTAGATCATTTCATTAGCTAAATAAGGATTAACAATAAGACATTAACGTTTTACATTAAAAAGAATGGACCACTTAATTGGATCGCTGTGTTCATTTGGTGAAACTATAAATTAATAATGCATTAATTCAGTTTTTTAATGGATTTAGCACTGAAGAGGCCCAACAAGGTGTAGCAGCACAAATGAAAAGGTGAGGAAGATTTGCAATTGCTATAAGGAACTACAAAGAAAAATATATATATACATATAGATCAACAAAAACTGATTCGGAAAATATAATTTTTATATATTGAAGACAATATTAGCGATTACTAAACGAAAATCTGAAACAAAAAAAGATATGGTCACTTCTAGGACTCAAACATAGGACCCTTGCCTTGCCGGGGCACCACTCTACCAACTGAGCTAATGGGACCCGTCTCCTTGGGTCATATTTAACTGTATCATACTTCACAAAAGAACTACCAACATTGTCTTCATTTTTCTCACTGCACATTTTTATTGGCAACTATCTTTATCGTGCCCCGGCAAGGCAAGGGTCCTAGGTTCGAGTCCTAGATGTGACCGTATCTTTTTCTGTTTCAGATGTTCGTTTAGGAATCGCTAATATTGTCTTCAATAATTAAATATTACAATTTGAGGTTTTACTCACTTAGTTATTCCAAAAAAATAAATATAATTTTTATTTTATATAATTATGCATAGAATTTATAAATCGTAAAATGAACAAAACACCATCACATTAAAATGCCTTGTTTTATTGGCGCGACTTAATCTGTTGATTCACGAATCATGAATTTCATTCTGGTTTTGTATTTTGAATATGTGTGTAGTTAAAAGATTTCATTGTTGTTTCAAAGTGTTGACGGAATTGAAATGTCGTTTAGGCGCCTATAATAATTTATATTTTAGAAAATCAATGATAGTTGTAGGTATATTATTACATAAAGGCAATTTTGAGGTTAGTGCCAAAATTACTACAGCGGCATTATAACACAATGAAATTGATATGGTAATTTACTTTTATAATATGTGTATATTAAAGGAAAAATTATTGAAATTATAATTAAATTTTAATAGAAAATATGTAGTTGAAACACCAAGGTGTAATCAAATTTGCAAGTACAATACAAGATAAATTTGTAGCAAACATTTATTAGATCACCTAAATTAAACTATTGTACTTCTGTCAAAATAATCCCCGCAGCAAAATGTAGTTGACATATGTGATAAAGGAGCATTTTTCTTATTGGTTAGTTTGATGGCATCACACCAATTTCTATGTAGTAATGCAGGTTTTGGAAGACTGAAGTTGATAATCAGGAGCAGTCATGGATGTAGTTTTGCACTTTGGTAGAGTACAATAACAGTAGTGAAGAGATGCTGACAATTTTCCTTTTGTTCCTCAATATCAAAAGCGGTTAAACTTAAGAATCTCGACTCTCGATGCTGCCATACAAAATACAATGCCTATTGAAACAAAAACGTATGCCTTTTGTGACTGATAATATCACATAGACAAACTACAGATTTTGGTGCGTTTTCGGGAGACATAAAAAATTAAAACTTTGAAAATTATTTTTACTATTAAAACTAACTAAAACAATAAAAAATATACTGGTATTTAAGTTAGGTCATTCATTATCTCGTATAAAATAAAGTCGCTCTGTTTCTCGTCTGTCTGTTTGTACGCTTAGTTCTTCTAAACTACGCAACTAATTCTGATAGGGTTTTCACTATTATTTAGAGAATTTCTTCCGAAAAGTTTATATATTTAATACATGAAAATCATATTAATAGAAAGTAGAGAAAAATTAATGTGTTGTAATCAAGTCGTAAAAAATATATTTTCTTACATTGCTAACACTGTCTAAACCTTAGGAGATGCATAAAAATAATGTACTACGTAATTGTATGTCTTAAAAAGGCATACAGAAAAGTCCGCAGTGGTATATGTATATATCCTAACAATGACCCCTAGCAACGCCGGGTACACGTCAGGTAGTTGATAATAAATAAAGGCTGGCAGTGAAGCAGTAAAAATTCTTGAGTGGTGAGCTGCGGCATCATGCACATGTAGATTTTTTTGTCCAGAATGTCTAAGTCAATGAAACTATTTTCAGCTTGTAACATTATTTTCACATGGAGCACGGAAATTTCTATTTAACTGTTAAAATAAGATCACAATAGTTAGAAGAAACACAGCTATCTTAGAAGTATAAGTTTGCAAAGATCAGGCTGAGAGGAATTTTGTTGAAACCTCTGTCCTACTGCTAAGAACTCCTTTGTAACCTCTCTTACTAATAAATACATCGTATATGAAAAAGAGGAAAAGTTACAACACAGTTTTTTACCAAAGTAAAATAATTTCTCTCGGGGGCCTATGCCATCTTTAGGGATGCTGTGTGGAGGGTGTTTGCGAGAAAAGCAAGAGCTATTAACTGAATGACATTATCAAATAATTTTTGTACAAATTCAACTTTATTCAATCAAAAATATTTATCTAAAACGAGAGTGTTTATCGTGTGGTCAAAAGTTGATTTTATTCAACGTAAATAAACAGAGTTGGTTAATTATTTGTTTAATGGCTAGATCAACAAAACACAAGCGTGGTTAGACACACCAAATAACTGCCCACCACACGAGTTGTCTATAAATAATAATTTCCCCCTCTGAATAGCACTTCTCCCTAAACCCATTAAACTATTAATAATACCAAATTCAACTCTTCTGACTCAATCCCAAGCTAAACTACTGTGTACCATTATATATTGCGATATGTTTCAGATCATAAACACATGAATAATACAGCTTGACATGCTTATCTCCGCAGACGGCTAAAATAGGAACTAACAACCCAATATTTTTTAACTACTTACTTTTTTCAATTCATGAAATCTACAATAGCGACCCTCACGTCTGCAGAGTTCGATGTGTCGGTCTGTAATATCTGACACCTTTTTCGAAAACGTTTGAAAAATACAAACAGACAATATTGGATTAATTATGGAAACTTAGACAGTTTCATACTGCTTTCAGAGGGCGAAACAGCTGTCACGCATAGTAATAATTACACAGCAAAACTTGTTTATAAATAACTGTTTTTTTTTTATAAATTGAATAATAATATTATTGAGTATATAAAAGAAAAAACAAAAATTAAAATGGAGTTCTACAAATTAAACTTGATAACAATAAATAAAGAAATAATGGTTACCAATGCTACTTTTGCGATTGACAGATGTCTTATCCAAGATCCTGTGATTCAGTATCAACTTTAATAATACCACTGCAAGGAAATGGTTTAACAACCAATTTATTCCTTAGGCAGTAGTCCCACAGGTTGGTAAAGAATCAACAAAAAAAAGACAGCCTTAAATAACCAAGCTAAATGAAAAAAAACATTAGGAAACTTATGCAAGCGTAGTAACTACCAATGAACTATATTATTTCCTATGTAGTGGTAATTTATTCAAAACTTCAGTTCACTTATGCAAAATGGAGCGCTCATTATTTGGTTGTGTATATAGGGACAATGAGTGTGTTGATTGACTGACTAGACTGCCAGGAGCACAGGAGGAACTGAGAGGCGGGGGGGGCTCTGAGAGGATCCCTTTCCTGTCCTTGTGTTAAATATTATATCAACGTCATTCATTTAGCATTGGAATCATTTTTATGAATCATATATAATATTTTTGTATTAACATTATAGGCAGTACTTCTGAACAAATATAGGTAAAAATAAACAGTAGATAATATTATTTACACTTTTTTTTGGTGGATTAATGGTTCAATTTCTAGATGCGACTGAATCTTTTTCTGTCTTTTCAATTATAAATCTTTCGTTTGAGAGTAGTTAATATTGTCTTCAAGATTAAATATTAAAATTTGGTTATTAAGTATTAAGATTAAATATTAAGGTTTTACACATTCATTTATTCCAATATAAAAATATTCATCCTAGACTTGTAGAAAAGTCAATAGATGTCGCACATGAAAATAAAAATGGATATGTTTATCTAAGACACTATCTTGTTTGCATTTAGTTCGGGTAGAATCTTGCAATCATACATAAAGACGGCAGCCAAAAAAATATGTGTATGAAGATAATGTTGGTAATGGCTCTCAGTTAGTTCAGTAGTCAGAGCGCTTCCCAGGCAAAGAAGAGTTCCTGGGTTCAATGCCTAGATGCAACCGAATCTTTTTCTGTTTCACATCTTTCGTTTTGAGAGTCATTAATATTGCCTTCATTGATTACATATTTTATGTTTGTGGCATTCATGGGTAGGGAAATAAAGGTATGGTTTTGTGTGTAACTCTAAAAAGCTGATTTCAGAGTTACCCAGTTGTAATAATTAACACGCTTTTAAATTATATTAAACTAGCACAGACCCTTGAAAAATCACAGGATATTATCATTTTAGGATTTGTGAAGCTGAAAGTATTAAAAAAAAATATTTGCCTCAGGATCAATGGCTTTCTTTCAGACGAAGAAATTTACCCTCTGAATGTTAATAAATTTGAAAAATTACGACATATATGCAATACGTTCATATTAATCAAACAAAAAATGCAGCATCACCAATGAAAAGGATAGCCATTCCAAAAATGTGTGTTTGAATGAAATAGCTGTATGAACGACCCGCTTAAGTATATGCATTGGACCTAGTTCAGTGAAACCAAGCACATTATAATAAAAATACTTGGATGATTTGTAAAGCGCCAATTTTTGTGAAAAATCACAACAAGGGAGTGTCCCAATAACGTAACTTCACTCTATCAATTCACCTAAGCATCTGTCAAAGAGTCAAACAAAAGAAATACACCTTTCAAATAAAGAATTATTGCTTCTTCAATAATCGCATAATGTATATTTGTATTTATATTAATTTTCAGTAAAAGTTGTATCCTGAACATGTCGATTAAATAGCTGTGTACACAAAGTATTTTATTTTTATTAAATGTAAGAATTATTAAATAATAAAATTATGCTGGTACATAGTTTTGACAAGTTGACTTAAGGGGCGGGGGTGGAGGGCTGCCACCTTTCGCCAAAAAGGCCCCCTTCTCTTAGGCACTGAGAGGCGGTTTTTCCTCCTTGCTTCAGGCAGTTCCTTGGAAACCTCTCCAGGCATTCCTCTCTTGTAATAATACACAATGCTTACAAAAAGAACGCAATTTAAATAATTAGAGCTTCGTGATAAAATTGTATCTATAAAATGAAAAATTTAACGATTGTCTAATATGATTTATAAAGTTCATTGAACTTGAATAATTTTATGCATTACACAGGAATATAATTTCAAATCATACACCGACAACCGAAATTGGTGAATAAAATTTTTTGTGCTGGCACTTAGATTATGCTTGAAAAAGAGGTAAAAAAAATATTTACAAATTTACACAACTTGTTTCAAATGTTAGATTTGAAGCCAGCTGTGCAATACAATAACAAAACTCGAACAGAACCTTTACAGAGCTTGAGAATTCACATAGAAATTTGATGAATAGTTCAAATTCTATGAAACAACCCGTCCTAAGTGAATAATCAGGAAAATAACGAAACTAATGCATTTTCCGGTAAAATTGGTAAAACAACAAGTCATTGAATAAAATTAATATTTAATCATTGAAGACAATATTAGCAATTCTCAAACGAAAATATAAAACAGAAAAAGATACAGTCGCATCTAGATTCCTGTTTCTGATTTTTCTGTTTCATTTAATATTTTTCTTACCTTTTCTATTTGCAAGAAAGACAAACATTCCCGGGTTATAAGCAGCCTGACAATTTTTGAATACCTTCTACTTTCATCATTGAAAATGTAAAACATTGCTTGTGTAATTATGGAGGACTTAGCAAGCAGAAGATTGACCCGCAATGTCTGGATGGGAAAATTCATAAAAAATAAGTCAACCTAACTAATTACTGAACCCATTCGGAATCTCTTAATGAATAATTAGATAAATATCCTGACCCTACGACCTTGCATTACTCGTAATGTTATAATTGTAATGTAATTGCACTAATGTGGTAAACCTGTTATTACAAAATAGTCAACGTGTTTGTGTGATATATAAGGACTTAGGAATTGTGTATGACACTCACTTAACATTTCACGCTCACATTGAAAAGATCGGTAAATCAGCTACAAGAATGTTAGGTTTTGTCATACACAATTCAAAAGAACTAACAAACCTTGCAATCATTAGGCTGCTTTACTTTAGCTTAGTGCGTAGCATTCTCGAGAGTGGATCTCAGGTATGGGGGCCAGAGGACACTGTCTACGTACTAATGGTCGAGAAAATACAAAAATTTTTTTTACGATACCTCTATATGAGAGAGTTTGGTTTTTACCCATGGCTGTTTCCAACAGCATTTATCTCGGGAATGCTGAATATCTGCAGCCTTAGTTCCAGACGGGACTTGGCATTATTGTTGATGGCTTACAAGCTTCTGAATGGTTTACTATCAATTCCAGACATTCTGTCAAAAATAGGACTTTATGTCCCGGATAATTTCACGAGAGGCCGCCAACACAGGCTTTTAATTCTTCCCAGGTCCAGAACTAACTTACCAATGGTGATGCCCCTGGGAAGACTCACTAGGTTAATTAACTCCCTTCCAGCTTACTTGGATATTTTCCATATGTCCTACAACGACTTTAAGCGCGAAATATTGTATTTGTTCTAACTGTATACTTAAGTATAAATTTTTTTCCATATTTTGTTTACCGCTTTTGCATATGTTTTAACTGTATACTTATGTATAAAATTTTCTTCCATAATTTGTTTACCGCTTTTGCAATGTATTGGTTTTTGTACTGTTTTTGCAAATAAATAAATAAACCATTAATGAGAATAACATTGGTTGACACTATAGCTATTTAAATTTCCTAGATAAATTGGTCAAGATATTATTCAATTTCGTTTGACAAATTAAATAATTAAGTATGCTATTCGTATGGCATGACTTAGTACAGGGTTTTCCAATAAGCGGTGTTATTTTGAATAGCCCGCTATTTCGGTAGATGTTACTTTTGAAGCTGTCATTTTTTGACATTTGACAAGTAGAAACTACGCCATTAATAAAAATGGAACGATACACGCTTCAACAACGCATTGAAATTATTAAAATTCACTTGAGTGAATCAAATGCAAATCATCTTGAGTGATGAGGCCCATTTCCACCTCGGTGGCTTCGTCAAAAAGCAAAATTGTTGCATCTGGGGCTAGGAAAACCCAAGAGTTATTGTTGAAAAGCCTCTCTATCCTCAATGTGTGACTTTTTGGTGCGGTTTATGGTCAGGCGGAGTCATTGGACCTTACTTTTTTGAAAATGAGGCTGGAGCAACAGTTACGGTGAATGGATTGCGCTATCGAGAGATGATTAATGATTTTTTATGGCCAGAATTGGATGGTATTGATCTGGACAACGTTTACTTTCAACAAGACGGCGCTACGTTCCACACAAGCAACGAAACCATTGATCTTTTACGATTGAATATCAAAATAACACCTCTTATTGGAAAACCCTGTACATAACATAGGTAAAAATAATTTTAAACTATATTATATAGATGTCATCTGTGAGAGGTAAAAACAGTTATTTTTTTTAAAAACAGTTCCATCTGTTGGACGTAAAAGCAATACGCGCTATTGTTTCTTTATCTGCACAGACAGACTGAGCCACAGCAACGCATGGCAGGGTACAGCTAGTAAAGAATAAACATATATAAAAAATTTAAACAGTTGTAAGTTGTAAGAAACAAGTATAAAACTTATTGATCAATTAAGGCTGCTGTCCCACGGGTCAGTAATCGGTGCTGTAAGACCCTGTGGAGAAAATGAAGTTCGTAATGGTAAGGTAACTATCTGCAGATCAGTTCAGTGTGGAACTTTTCTGCGAAGGGTCTTGCAGGATTTGGTTTATGTGGATTGCCTACCGACCAGTGGGGTGACGGGTTTAGTTAATTAATAGGTTACAGTAAGGGCCTGTTCCCACTTCCGTTTTAAAAACGGAGGCGGGTCCCGTTTTAAAAACGGATGCCCTAGTGGCTGTAGTGGATGTATGGAGCTGTTCACACTTGTCCGACACGATTTTAAAACGGATCCGACATTTTTTGTCGGATGGATTGCCAGCGCAGCGCGTCCGTTTTCAAATCGTGTCGGAACACGCTCGCTCATAGTGTTGTATGGAGCTGTTCACACTTGTCGTCCAGTCGTTCCGGCAGAGTCCCCGCCAAACCCCGACCCCTCCCCGCCCGCTCACAGTCGCAAGGAAGCAGGCACGCTGCGTGCTTGTATTTGGTTATTTTGTTAAGTAAATAAATCAAAACTACAATAATGGATAAGGAAATAAATCCCGAAAATTTAATACCACTGTTCGAAGAAAGAGTATGGTAATATTTTATCTTTAACTAAATAAAAACAGAACACTTGGTGTACACAACTTTTGTACATCAAAATTTTAATTTTAATTTTTTTATGTTTACTTTTTTTAAATTTTAAAGCTTTAATGAGATACACGGAAGAGCGTATTAGTTAAATAAACACATAATAAAAAATATTTGAGTTGTTATTGTTTTCTTACTTTAAAATATCGATAGCCTTTCTTCAGGACAAATGCACTTTCTCAATTTTGTATTTTGATATGTTAAGCTCTCTGAAACTCATTCCAGTAGATGGTTAAAGGAAGTGATAAATATTCTCTTAAGCCATTAAGCGCCCTTGAGGTGATTTTTCATGGTGAAAACGGCGCTATATAAATAATCCAATCATTATTATTCTAAAATAATTAAAGAACTTTAGTTCATCACTTCTCAACTCACCAATTAACACTTGGAAAATTCCTACAGAAAATCATTCGGCTATGATTGGGTGTACCCAAAATTTTCTTTTCACTTTTTTCCTTCTTTTTAATAAGTACCACATGACAACAAGAGCTTCATCGTCGTCCATTGCGCACCATTACTGAAGAATGAGCAAATAACATGTTTTTGTTGAATCGACAATTATTTTTTTTCATGTTTTCAGCAATTAAATTACAATTATTATCACTTTTGATAAACATAAGCGATTAACTATGAATATTCATATTTTTCCGATTTTAAATCGCTTATTCTGAGATGTGTATTTACTACACAGCACCGGAACGCGTGGATTTTTTTAGAACAGTAAGGGAAAGGTTAAGAGCTATGCAGCTTTGAAATGTGCAGTTAACAAAAACTAAAATAAGACACCATATTTTTAGCTATGGTTATTCAATGAGAAAAAAAAAACAGAAACTACTATGTAGATCTTAGTTATCAAACATAGAATTTGGTTAGAATTATCATGTTTTAAAGGTGTTTTGAGGTCATTCTAGTAAAATGTTATAACGGCCATGGGGTGATTTTTCACGAAAACCGGTGCTAAATGAAAATAAACAATAAACCATTGTTTGTTATAAGCGATCTCCTAATTAGCTATATCTCTGTGAAATGAGTATTTTGTCCAACAAATAAAGAACATGAGAGCGCTTGTATTGTTATGTGATACAATAATATCATACAATAAATTAGCAGTGCATCATAGTAACAAACGTATGTAATACAATATTGAAAAACAATGGAAAATATGTGGGAAATTTTATACTAGATTACATAGAATTCAAAAATGACAAAATTCGAGGAATAGGTGTTTACATATTAAACAATGATAATTGTTATCAGATACATACATAGTAATAAATGTTTTAGTAATGACAAATATTATAGTATTTTGTGGTTAGGTCTTGAAAATATTATTGAATACTACTCCGTAACCCGTCATCTAAACCCCATTCCAATTCAGATGAGTAAAATCCATAAAAATGGATCATCTGCTAATAGGTATGTATTAAATAATGATAATACTGTTATCAGATAATAATTGTAATAAATATTTTAATGATGACAAATTTTATGGTATGTGGTTAGTTCTTGTAAATATTGTGGAATACCACTCCGTTAGACAGTTCGAAGAACTTAGAAACCTCAGTTCTTATGAGTAAAACCAATAACTGTTGTTAAAAAAAAAACTGAACTTTCCGGTTAGTGTTTTCAATGTCTACATTTATTCAGTAATTGTAATTTTGCCATAGATTTGGTATCTGGAATGTGGAAGTTATAAATATTAAATGGTCTTAAAACACATGCATGCTTCGTCCATACTGTTCTAAAAGAAAGTGAATGACCCAAGAAAAGAATTTAGAACATTAGATTAAAGATTAACGGAAAACAATTGTAGGGAAATAAAATAGGCATTTTATTTCAACACTTCATAATATAATATTTTATTTTAACATGCAAAGGCAGAATTTTTTCCTGATGGCAATTTCGTGCAACCAACAAGGAATGAATAACGTAGCATTTTCAGTTGTTATCACAATAGCACTAGTCAATGAACAAACAAATTAGCATTCTGAACTCACACCAACTCCCACAGATGGCAAAGAGAACACTCCAGCCTCAAGAGTTGAAGTCACATTGCCGTTTGGAAGCTGATCAGTAATTACATAATTGTTTATTAAAAAAATTGTACTAACCCTGGCCCCTCTTCGCTGACAAACATCTCATGATACGGAAACTGTCTGTGAAGGTCCTTCTTGATATCCTCCACACATTTAGGATCGGCAGTCTCCTGCAGCAGCTGCTCATAGAGGCGGGGATGGCGCTCCATGAGCAGCTGGCCCCCGCACAAGTAGAGCCAAGCGCGGGGGCGCACGGAGGCAGGGATGCCCTTGCGGCAGCGCTCACGCACCTTGCGGTAGTTGCGCGTCATGAACGTCTCCCAGTGATTGAGCATGCGGATCCACTTCTGCTCGCGCCGGAGGATGGTTGCCGGCGACACGGTCTGCTTGCTGCGAACAAATTTAAGGTTACTTTAGTCTGAATATAATAAAAGGTAACTTAGAGGAAAGTATTGCACAATAAGAGTCATAACTAGATTACAAATAAAAGGTAACTTAGACGGGAAGTATTGCACAATAAGAGTCATAACTAGATTACAAATAAAAGGTAACTTAGACGGGAAGTATTGCACAATAAGAGTCATAACTAGATTACAAATAAAAGGTAACTTAGACGGGAAGTATTGCACAATAAGAGTCATAACTAGATTACAAATAAAAGGTAACTTAGACGGGAAGTATTGCACAATAAGAGTCATAACTAGATTACAAATAAAAGGTAACTTAGACGGGAAGTATTGCACAATAAGAGTCATAACTAGATTACAAATAAAAGGTAACTTAGACGGGAAGTATTGCACAATAAGAGTCATAACTAGATTACAAATAAAAGGTAACTTAGACGGGAAGTATTGCACAATAAGAGTCATAACTAGATTACAAATAAAAGGTAACTTAGACGGGAAGTATTGCACAATAAGAGTCATAACTAGATTACAAATAAAAGGTAACTTAGACGGGAAGTATTGCACAATAAGAGTCATAACTAGATTACAAATAAAAGGTAACTTAGACGGGAAGTATTGCACAATAAGAGTCATAACTAGATTACAAATAAAAGGTAACTTAGACGGGAAGTATTGCACAATAAGAGTCATAACTAGATTACAAATAAAAGGTAACTTAGACGGGAAGTATTGCACAATAAGAGTCATAACTAGATTACAAATAAAAGGTAACTTAGATGGGAAGTATTGCACAATAAGAGTCATTACTAGATTATAAATAATTCTGACAATACTTGAATTCATCGAACTACCATAATTATAAGCGACAAATGTTGCTTGCAATGATGGAGGACTTAGTAAAGGACCTAATCCGCGAAGCCTGGATGTGAATTAGATGATCATTAATTATCATCCAATTGAAATGTGTTTGCATGCCTTAATAGAATTATAAAATAAACTCTTAGGCTATAACACATATACAGTACTCTATCAGTAATCCGTGCCGCTCCATTATCCGACAACTACTTTAATCCGCCATTATTTTTACGATTTGAAAGTTCAAAATCACGCTCTACAAATTGCCAGTATTTGTAAGTCGAATTCAGTAATACGCTGCATGCCTAGATTCGAACTAAATGATCCCGATGAGGATATCATCATATCATATCTACTTGTTACAACAACAAAAAAGATAATGATTAATAATAAGTGATCATCGGTTTGACCCTACCGCTTTATATAAACGCAGAAAAATTTCTGATGCCCTATTCTTATACAAAATCGTGAACAATCTTGTTGATTCATCATATCTGTTAGAAAAGATTGCATTTCGTTGCCCTGAACACAACACCAGATCGAACGACTTATTTAGAACACCATACTGTAAAGCCAAATATGCGCAAAACTCTTTAATACGACGTATCTGTAAAACTCACAATGCCTCTAGAGATGTAGAGCATTTTCAACTGTAACTTGAGAACATATAAAATGCAACTTACTAAACTGATAACTTAATTTTTTATTTTGTGAAATAATCCTATCATCTTAGTTTATTTTATTGTTTTTATTATAATCATGCGAAAAGTGTATTACTACTAACTGTCTTTAATTGTTTTTATAACATTTTGTAATTCCTTATAATGTTAATTCTTTATATTTCTTTGTCATTTATAAATAATTGCTGTTTATGCTAAATATATAAATGACTGTTTCCTAAAAAATCAAATAATAATAATAAAACACTTTTTTTTTTTATCATCATAATAGTAACATTAAATGATCCAAAATGGTGAGGTTTATGGAAATAATTTGTAACGATAATCTTCCACAATTGTTGTAAATTAGTCATTTTCCTAGCTGTATATTATTTGACGCAGGCGAGGATAATCTTATCAGTGTTTTATGCAGCTGTTGTGAAAAACAGGAAACATTTTATGGGAGTCACATCGGACCTTGATAGCTGATCAATGGATTGACAAACAAACAACAGACTAACTATCTATTCCATTTAATACATTCGATGCCGGCTATTCTTTTCTTGTTTTTTCATCCAGTTAAAGCTACGTGAACCAGCGTACATATTCAACATACACATTCGCTGCTGGCTTTTTACTATGTAAGATAGACATACAGGGTGTATCGGCACTAACCCGACAAACTTTAACCAGCTATTCCTTAGCACTTTTGGAGTAAAAAATGTTATGGGCACTTTGCTGTCCGGTAGCATTTTTTTTTCAATTAAAAACAAAAAAATTAAATATTTCCACACTACATCACTGTCATTGGCATTGCTTTTCGAGTTCAACAGCTGTTATAAGCAAGTATGTCGAAAAGCGTCTTCGCTCTTTCGCACACACTAAATAATAATAGTTAAAAATGCGACGAATGGTGCCGTGCCATTTCGTTGCGATTGTAAAAGTGCGCCAATATAGGTACACACGTGCTTTATTCAACGGAATTCGAATAAAATATTGCCAGATGGGTTTTCAAACTTTGACAAAGGATAAAACAGTGGTGACATGTGGTGAAAATATGAATAATAAATTTTTTATTAAAAAAAAACGTTACCGGACAGCAAAGTGCACATAAGATTTTTTACTCCAAATGTGCTAAGGAATAGCTGGTTAAAGTTTGTCGGGTACGTGCCGATACACCCTGTATATGTCACTTTACTGCTATATGGACCTCCTTCTTATATCAACATACACATTCGCTGCCCGCTTTGTACTGTGTAAGATTGATATACGTCAGCTTTTTTTGTAAAGTAATTTGGCTTGGTTCGCCCATGGGAGTGGTCGGTACTCACGAGTTAAATAATGAATACATATACAGGTTGGGGCAAAAGTAATCACCCGATGTTCATTTGCTGTAATTTTTTTTTTTATGATTAAGAAACTTTAGTACTGCTTGTTATTCCGCATTCTTGCGGAGTAAACCGATTCATGTCTTTTCGATTTGTATTCTGCGTTTGTTTACTTCACAAATGTCAAAACCGAATTGACATTTGGCGCCATTTGCAAAAGTTATAGCATTTTCCAATAGGGTGATTACTTCTGCCGCACCCTGCACATTGTGGTTTTTTGATAGTTGAATAACAATTTTACTAAAAAAATAAGTTATAGTTATGACAGCAGCCTAAGTTGACAGGAACACAGATGAATTGCTAGCATATAGCATGTTTCAAATTTGTTCGACTTCAGAAAAGAAAATACCAGCGAATTTAAAAAAAAGTTAATTTGTTTATCAACATTTATGTGTAAATAATATGTATGTATAGTAAATCCTGTTATGATTCAATCATTTTACATTTCATCTGTCTGCAAATTTGTCTGTATGTTCCGTATCCGTTTCAAGATGGTGACCTTTATAAAGATTCAATAAAAATTATTTTATCAAATGTGAAATCGTTTTGTTTATTTGTACTTTCTTATTTGCATATTTTCAATATTATGATACCTGCCGGAAACAAAAAAATTTACATAAAATATATGGTTTATTAAGGTAGGTAGATTTTAAGTAGGTACCTGTTTACAAAACTTATGATTTCAAAGGAAATTAAAGTTTTGATTTATTAAATAAGAAAATTAATAACATACATTTTTGGATGCTAGATCTACCATTCACTGAACTATTAGTTATATATGTATGGTAAAAAGTTTAAAATTTTCCACTGTAAAACATTTCCAATATTCAAATTAGAACAATGTACCTACGCACTTACAATACGTACCGTAATAAGTAAGCATAAGCATGAAAGGCTGTTTCTCAGTGACATTTGGCAAGGACATCACTGTTAAGTGTATACATTATGTACTAATACACACAATCCTAAGTGCTAGGCAAACAATAAACTATTATATAAATAAAATAGAGATGTAATTTTTAGCAACACAAAGATATCTTTATTCAGTTTTTTTTTTTTAATTTAATTTGATTTTAATCACCAAGTCTGCAGAGTTGGGAAGACCAATTAATATCACTTTTACAATGATTTTATGTGCAGATCTCATTACAAAACCAGCTGGATGGTTTAGTACAATCACGATGATGATAAAAATGACTGTCAAATTGCAATTATTATGTTAATTTCAACACTCAAAGAGAATGTACGTACTTAAAACTTAAACACCTACATAAATAAAATTGATGCACTGCATCAAATTAATTAATTATTTATAGGCCAAATGAATTTCCATGTAATTAGCTCATATTATT
This sequence comes from Hesperophylax consimilis, assembly GCF_061612785.1. Classification (NCBI taxonomy): domain Eukaryota; kingdom Metazoa; phylum Arthropoda; class Insecta; order Trichoptera; family Limnephilidae; genus Hesperophylax; species Hesperophylax consimilis. The sequence goes on along the minus strand of NC_142857.1, from coordinate 20,512,051 downwards.
TCACATTCAAAAGTACGTTAAACATTTTTGTTTTCTAGTCTTTTAATTCATCTACAGCAAGTTTAGCACAGCTTGACATGGATAATTTTGTAGGCGGCCAAAAGACGAACTAAAGAGTGTTTAATATTGTCTCTAAATAGTATAAAACAAAGTCCCTATCCGTGTCTGTCTGTCTGTCTGTAGTTCTTCTAAACTACGCAACGGATTTTGATAGGGATTAGAGAATTTCTTCCGGAAGGTTTATACATACATAATACACGCATATTATATTTATAGAAAGTAGAGAAAAGTCGATGTTTTGTAATCAAGTTGTAAAAAATATATTTTCAGGCGCTTACATTACTAACGCTGGCTAAACTGGGTGGCTTATGGCTCACAGCCTCAAAACTTTACCTTTAACAGCTTATAAGTCCCCGAACAAAGCCGGGAGCACGTCAGCTAATTCAGTCATAAAAAAAATTGGTTTCTTCAAACTTAACATTCATAAATACAATACACAAGAAATAACAACTAACCACAGACATAGGAATTAATAGACGAGAAGATAATGGCGAGGGGTAAAATCAACTGTTGAAGAACGAAGGGAGTGAAGCTGACTGTGATTCGTCAATAAATCAATCTGACAGTAAATAGGCATCTCGCATTATAATATCACCATTTACTTCTTAAAAGTAAAATCTGCTTTTGAATGAATAGACATTTTTACATGGGAGCGCAAATTACTCGCCACGTTATGAACAAATTTGCGAAGTCCAAATTCGGCAAAAAAATTCGGTTCTATTTTCAGAGTCGAATATTTCGTTTAAGTATTTAGTTAAGACACTTTTATAAATGTTCATAATTTACTTCCCAGCAACCAACCAGCTTTGTGTTTCGCGTCCAGACGTTTCTCGATGTGATAGTAACAACTGATTCATATTATACGATGTGAATATGCTTAAAATAAAGTAAAATAATGCTTATATATGGAATGTAATACGACAATTGGGTTTATTCTCTTTTTCACATCTATTTTTACAAGTTTTCATAGTACAAGTTAACATTTTGCCGTGTTATTTCGTAAAATGAACCGATGATGCCTCGACCATAGTTCGCACAAGAATGATGACGTCACGTTTTCAAATTTCACTTGAGGCCATACGCGAGCCCAGCCGGCTCCAATGGAACCGGTATGGGGAGTGGGGATAATACGCTTTTAATCACTTAGGGCAGGTCTACTAATATTCATACGTCTATGCAACTAACACATATATTAGAAACACTAGATCTCAGGGTCAAAAACACGTCCAACAAGCAACTACAAATACAACATTTGGGCAAAAAAGCTTCCTCTGCTATGGTACTAAACTTTACAAAAAAAAACCAACTCTCATTCAAACACACATAATAATATTAATATTATAACATTTAAACATATGTATATAAATTAATGTTTCTTTGTTTGTCGCTTATGTGTTCCTATACATTTTCTCCGATTTTGTTGAAAATTTCAAAGTTTGTTCTTATTAGTGCCAGGAGTATTTAGAAAGTAGTTTGAATGGCAGAAGAAGTCTGGGACATTAAAGAAAGACTAACCACAATGTTACTGTTGAAAAAACTACATTACGTCGAATTTAATTCAACTCTGTATATCATTATGGTGCAGAGATATTGCGTTAAGAATTCCTCGGGTATCCCCGACTTCTAAATTTAAATATCTCTAAACACTCCTGGCACTAATAACAACAAACTTTGAAATTTTCAGCGATATCGGTCCACTACTTTCGAGTTTTGCGAGCACAAACATAGGCAGGCTGAATTTTTATATAATTTTTTATTTATTTATTTATTTATCGTTTCTTTACATTGTATCTTTTTTTAAGTTATAATTTTTAACCTCACTAGGACAAGCCTGTGTTGAGGTTAATAATTTTACAAAATATTAAAAAAATAGTACAAAGATTATAAGAGATTTAAAATAGTACAAATATTAAAAAAAATAATTCAAATATTAAGATAACAATATTGTTACATTGACTTTTCTGCGAATTGGATACCTACATGGTACCTATCAGCCTATTCATTAAAATATAATGCTGTAAACATGTAGGGTGACCATGATATTTAATTGCAATAAAAATGTAACAAACTATATTTTTTTTTAAAACAGAGAAGAAAGAAAGAGAGAAAAAAAAAATTTACATTAAAAAAAGAAAAGGATGAAAAAATTAACTTATTCAAAATATTATGCCACAATTTAAAAGGATTTAATTTTATATTAATATTAGAAAAGAGTTAGAATTTAACTCAACCATTTGGAATGAATTTGAATCATATAATATAAGACATTGTCATACCACAGACCCAATTCTATGTAAGGAAGACAATTTTTTTTAGTTGTACTCTTATGAGTTTTAAATGAGATCTCAAAAAATATATACGTAGTTCTTTTTTTTTTAGATATCGATAACAGCGCCACCTATCGGGTCCAAAACTATCCTATATTTCAAGCTGGAACCAACCAACTTCACAAAACTTCTTTGATATTGATTGGGCAGTTTCGGAGATTAGCGTGTACAAACACATTGACACGTGTTTTTCATGGTGACCGGGTATATCATCAAAATGACAATTCAACAGACCTCCAAAAAGTGATATGAAGTCATGAAAAGTGATGAAACAAAAACTAGGTTAAATAGGTTACATAGGTAAACCTAGTTTTGGTTTTATCACTTTTAATGACTCTATATCACTTTTTAAGGTGTGTTGAATTTTCATTTTGATGAAATATCATGGAACCGTTTTTCATATATTAAGGCGATGCCATACGTAGTGCAAAATCATGTGTTTTTGGTTTGAAAATTTGATCGCCTAGAAATGTTTCAGATGCTTTAATTAAATACTGCGAGTAGAATACATCTTGGCCTTTGAAATTATAGAGTATTTTTTAGATAAGTCTTTTTATAAGCCCAAAAAAAATAATGTATAAGGCCTATGAAAACTGCTTTAAAGTTCAAAATCTCCTACTTACGAACCCATTTTCGGTTATGATTTTATTGTATAATGTGGCAAATTACGTTATTTATAAAATGATCGAAAAAAAATAATATATTTATGCCTGAACATCCACAAAATAAAATAAAAGGCACTTCATGGCCATGTTTTTTTCATGCATAAATCAAAACAGGCGGATGGTGTTAAGCGGGAATTTAATCCTTATCGTCATCTACGTAAGGATTGTTATTGATGGCGGCTCAATTTAAAATATTACACGACGTAGTGCATCGCCTTAAGATTATTTTATATTGTTAATTTTATTTACAAGTGTGCATTATGCACACTTAACCATTCAGGCAATTGTTTTCACTTTTGAGAACAACTCATATAGTCTCATAGAAATTATTGTATCTCCCTTACTGTCATGGTGATATATGATCTAAACGGTGTTAGAAAGAGAAAATACTATGCTTTATATTCAAATATAGAAGTTAACCACAGAAGAATTAAAATGTGAACCTTTTTTAAACCAAAGGTTCCGAACGCAATATGAAAAAAAAAAAAAATTGTGAATTTTTAATTAATTATTATAGGATGAAGTGACAAAAAAGTGAGGTGATAGTTATGTTTGTAATATATTATATATTTATATTATATTTAATTTTTTTAACACAGGAGATATTTTCAATTTGTATGGATATTTCAGGCGAGTAATTAATAATAATATTTGGCTAATTTATATAGCGCCGTTTTCGTGAGAAATCACCTCAAGGGCGCTTAATGCTTATAATAATTTGTTATCCTTTTGTGCTATGCATAAAAACTTGTCTTATAACCATCAGTTTATCATTATAAAAAAATAGTATATTCGTCTGATAAAATGCGTGTGAATATTATATATTTTGTCGTTATCAGTAATTCCAGTTACAAAAAACGTAAGGTAAACCATTTTTTTATGTTCGCAGTCAAAATTGTATTTTTATTTACAATAATACAATTCGAAAGTGTATTTGATCACCTTTCATAATCAGTTTTTAGTTTTCAGATACATTTGGAAATAATCCATTTATTTGGATTTTATTGCAAAGTCGAAATACTCCGACCTTCTGTCAAAATCTTAGTTATAGTTGCAAATTTCTTACAATAAAGATATATATTATTGTTATTAAATATTTGTTTCTTTTAATGAAAACACTGCACGAGTCGCAGCTGCCTGAAATCAATGGGACTATGGCATCTCTAATTGAAGTATGTCGAGGCTTAACCCGTAAGCTGCTGATTGCATGAAGTGTCGTTTTCGTTACTTTATTGTGTAAAAACTGAACATGTGAAGTGAATACGAATTTTTAAACATCCAAAATTGAATTTTGAATGACTTTTAGGAGGTTTTGTTTTGATAATCACATTGTCTAGACAAATAATCCAACATGGTGGTATTCAATAATATTATGGTGGTATGTAATATGTAATAAACTTATGTGTTAAGAGAGTTGAGAAGAGAAAAAATGGGAAAGAGGAAGGTTGGGTATTCAAAATGAACCAATGATGGTTAATGCCATTTCAAGCAATGTCCCGATTTTGAATGGTGTTTTTTTTACCAGGGTATCTTATACTGTGTGTTATCTCATCAAAAACCACTGTCAAGAGATTAAATTTAAAAAAACATGAACATTAATTTAATTTTTTTATATTGAACATGTATTGAGCCTGCTGAAGAAACCATTGAAGTTAAGATCTATAGGTGAGTGAAACCATGAAAGCAAGGTTGTTTATTTACAAGAAAACTAGCCAATAGATATCTATTGCGTTTTAATTTAATTTGCGCAATTTTTTTTCATTTTCGTCTACTCTATTATCATTTAAAACCAGGCTACATTTGAGCGCACTGCAACTGATGTTATAACTGTTATCAGTACGCTATCATAACTTTCACGGGATGAACATATTGGGATTGGAAACTTACGGCTCGGGACTGTACTGGGTCCCGCCAAGAAATCCATGTCTGTCAGGGACGGTAGAGATGACGGATCCATCATGCAACGTGCTAACGGAAGAACAAACGGATGTGTTATCTGTCCTGTCCGTCTTATCACTCTTATCGGCCGTGGTACTCTTCAAAGATGACATATTGCGAAACGATGTCAAGCGCTCAAAACCAACATGTCTCTCCGATTCCTACTCATCCCCGCTTCCTACAACCGAACACTTAATCACACCACTTCGAGACACTTAAAAACTTTAAAACACACGCACGAAGCACGAGCACACGCGGAGTGGGCGTCTAACAACTAACAATTGAAAATATTTAACTCTTGTTTACGTGTGACGATTGCCCAATAGAAAACAACCTGATGATTTTCACTCGTGTCCGGTAAAACTGCGCGTTAGCGGCCTAATCCAGTATGTGCAAAAATTTCGGAACGGTGACAATAATATGACACACTGGTATTTACATATTTGGAAACACTACGTGCAGTGAAACTAAATAATAAAACATCGGGTATCTGGTGAGAGGACGAGCCCATAACATTGACAGATTTGGAACATGATTACCAACCAACAGGTTCAACAAATAATGAGGCTGCCAGTGGGAAAAAAATAGACATCGTTATTATTTGGATTGGACATTGTCCAAAATATAATATTTATATACGTTTTTTTCTTTTTACAAACGACTTGTTTTGAAACGCACTTTAATATTAAGTTATTACCTTGACCCCTAACCTATGTTGGCCTTAAAGTAGTCTTATTTTCGAGTTTATTCTTTTATATTTTTATGGCAATCCCGGTGAATTAACAGCAATTCATTTTGAATTTAAACAAAATTGTTTCTATACCATTGCTCACGGAACTATACAAAAACGAAGACTATTGAAAATTAAAATAATCAATACATCATTTCTAAATTGAAATCTTGTGCTTGTGGCTCCGAGCCTCGATATCCCCTATCAACTCTCTATGCGCTCTATGCTATGTGTATAATTTTTCATCTTCGATGAAATCTGTCTATGCTAAACTTTGACGTAATTATTATAAATTATAACCTAAAAAATATATAATTGGATTTTTACCTCTTTTTTTGTATGCTTTTGTAAATAAGTAATTTACAAAATGCTTCAGCGTCAATTGATCCGCATATTTCCATCAGTCAGCACAAGATGCTCTAGTAGCGTGGCCGCAGGTTCTAATAATGACATTTCTCCAACACTCAATAACAGAAATCCGAGAAATTTGGAAAGAATTCGTATTGGCTATAAACCTAATGGATATGCCCTCGATGCGCCTGGAGCAAAGCACTGGCACAGGTAAGAAACCCACCCTTTAAAATTATATTTTCGCAACTCCCAATATTTTTCCTTCACATGGAAATGCTGCCACTGGCCTTTTAGGGTTGCGCCAAAAGGATATGGTCTTCTAAATTAATTCATCGCCCGATAAACGCTTTCCTGTTACTCTGACTTTTAAAAGTTGGTTGTCGTTAGTATTCCCAATTAAAACTTGTTGACTATTAATTTTCCAGGCTGGAGATAAATCAGAGTACCCGCAGCGTGACGGCCAGCATTAAACACTTCGAAAACGGTACAGTCCTCGAAGCCAGCACTGCCGAATGGGCTATCAAGAAGCACCTCTTCAAGCAGTCGGATACATCTGCCTACATCAACCTGGGGCGCATCCTCGCTCGTAGGTGTCTTCAGTCAGGGATCACGGAAGTACGCTGTGATATTGTACCCACTCCGGGCGGAAAAGTAGAGAAACTTCTGGAGAATCTTGAAAGCGGCGGTGTCTCTCTGAAGGAAGCCACGAGATACAGAAAGGCCTATGCCTGGGAGCGATACAGGCCAGAAAAACCCTGGGAAGTCATTGAAAAGCCCTCATAAAACATTAGGATCATCGCTAGTTTGAATGTAAATATTTATTAGGAATTTTGCTGTTGATTGAATAAAGAATGTTGTTTTAAATAATAATTTGATCTTTCATGTCTTATTATTCCATTCAATGTTTTTGCATACTTGTCGCTTTTTATAGTTTATGCTAAAAGATGGCCTCCATTTCACAAAAAATCCCCAAAGAACTTTGGATGTGATAGAACCACTGGTTCCCTTGTGTGTTGTTCTAGTTCAGTGGTTCTTAACCTGGGTTCGATCGAACCCCAGGGGTTCGGTGAGTTAGTCTCGGGGGTTCGGTGGAGGTAAAGACCCCCGAATTATATTTGATGAAATCATTGAAATTCAGCAGAGCCAGGTTCAACAGCAAATCTTCAGAGCAACATCGCTCTCAACGTTTTGCTGTCAACAAATAGACACATACCCTGTTATTGCTAAGAAAGCTCTGTAGATTTTTATTCCGTTTGTTACAACATATCTTTGCGAGCAATCCTTTTCGAAGATGCTGGATATAAAAACGAAGAAGAGGAATAGACTGAGTTGTGAAAATGACATGAGAATGGCACTTGCCAAGGTAAAGCCGCGAATTTCTGAATTGGTTTCTGAAAGGCAACAACAGAAGTCACACTGATTTAAAGTAAATAATAGTTAATATGTTTCACGTTTTGATTTAACCATTAAAATTTCATGTTTTGATCTTTGTTTTTTTTTTCATTTTGTATACCTATATATAAATAAATACCATGTTTTGAATTTGTAAAAATCTAATTTTATTTTTCAAATTAGGAGGGGTTCGGTGAATGCGCATATGTAACTGGTGGGGTTCGGTACCTCCAAAAAGGTTAAGAACCACTGTTCTAGTTAGATGGTCAATTTAGCAACTTGTGTAATATAAACTAGGCGATAAATAGAAACACAACTCTTCCATCTCATAGCAGGGCCAGGTTACTGAGAATGATAAAATAGCATAATTCCACCTCACACTTAATATAGTTACAATATTGTATCTCCAATTTTGGAGAAAAGATGAGTTAAGGTAAACGTACTATATGTTATAATCTACGTATTCATAGATGGTGTTAATTTATTTTATGATTATACTTAAGTTAACGCCGTGTACGTAATTTAAGTATTTTTATAAGATAAATGAACGCCATCTACGAATGCGTAGATTATAACATACGTTATGTTTACCCTGAACTACAGAAATGTACCTAAGACAGCCAATATTTTTATGGTTTCTAATATCGCATCCTCTAAACCTACGGTCCCAAAGATATAAACATGTTAAAATATATTGAAAATCCTCCAAGCAATGTGTTTTTGAGCACAGATATTGAATCTGCTTAGCAATTATATTGATCTTTATTCTAATCTAAAGTCCATGTTCATTAAATTGTTTTAACAGAAGATACAGTCACTGTAATAAGTAACTAAAAACTTGTTTTTATATCATGAAATCTAGTGTTTCCAGGTTTGCAAATCTTCAAACTCAATATTATGTTTTATGGAGATACAATATTTTTACTCTAAGACATTAAATGCAGTTTTTATTTTAAATAACCCTTGATTTCAGCCTCATCACTACAAAAGATGACTATTTGTTGAGGGAGATGATGAAAGATATATTAGTTCCTTTGTTTTTCAAAGTTCAACATTTTACCTTTATATTAATATTTGGCTTATTCATATAGCGCCGTTTTCGTGAGAAATCACCTCAAGAGCGCTGTTGAGTCCATTAAAATATGATTTCAGTTGGAAAGCAAGACACACCAATGAAGATAGAAAAATCCAAATAATTTGAATAAACTCATTGTATGACACCCCCTCCCCCAAATGTAATGTATTATATAATCCGGCAATCGTTGCTACTATTAAATTACATGTGCCGACTAGGAATATAAGACAAAATATAACATTCTTCTGCAATACATACACAACCAACTATCAGACACACTCACTGACCAATAGTAATGATCTGGGCAGCAAGTATGGGGATACTATTAATATATTTATTGACTCCATTTATAGAATTAAGGCGATGCCGTAGTAATGCAAAATCATGTGTTTTTGGTTTGAAAATTTGGTCACCTAGAAATGTTTCAGATGCTTTAATTAAATACTGCGAGTAGAATACATCTTGACCTTTGAAACAATGGAGTATTTTTTAGATACGTCTTTTTATAAGCCCAGTAAAAAATAATGTATAAGGCCTATGAAAACTGCTTTAAAGTTTAAAATCTCCAGTTAAGTCTAAGTTATTTATAAAATGATCGAAAAAAAAAAAAAATATTTATGCCTGAACATCCACAAAATAAAATAAAATGCACTTTTTGGCCATGTTTTTTTCTTGCATAAATCAAAACAGGCGGATGGTGTTAAGCGGGAATTTAAACCTTATCGCCATCTACGTAAGGGTTGTTATTGATAGCGGCTCAATTTAAAATATTACACGACGTAGTGCATCGCCTTAAGCGTAATCGATACCAGCGCTTTGTTGAATCCTTAAAATTAGAGTAGCGTTGGTAATATAGTTTTAGTGATTTGTCTTGTATGTAGTATTGTTCTAGTCTTTAATATTGTGTTACTGTTACATGTTTCACTAATATTATTTTATATTCATTAGCTGTAATTTTTTTTTTTTTTGTATATTTTTCGATAGCTTACTAAATGTATTCTGTTTTAAAATGCATGTAAAAGCCCGACTGGGCATAAAACCTTTGTACCAGTCTAAAGATGGCCTTATCAGACTGAAACCGGTTAAAACCTTTTAGTATTCAACGTTTCACATGTTATGTAAGGAACCTGAGATAATGGGAAATTTTACTGTACATAGATTTTACCACCTTGAGGTTCACACTTTTTGTGAGAATATTGTTCCCGTGCAATCAAATTGGGCTTTCTCTCTCGACCATCTTTTGACATCCTTCAATGTCCATCGAAGCAAACTGCTGCTAAAAAATGTGTTGGGTCAGAGTCACACCGCTCTTTAATGATTAGTGTAAGCAGACCCATATTACTCCACGGAGTTCACCTTTCCAAGGCTGACTGTTTTAATGTAATCATGCGGCGTACTTTATATAATGCTTGTGCTTTAGTGAAACTCCATGGATCACATATAATGCAACGTCTGCCTACTGGAATAGACGCTGGTGGATCACATGTATATATGTGTATTTTCACCAAAATTCGTACATGTTATTATCATCTTTATACTTTCCATTATGTTACTTTTACATTTCATTTATAAGTTTCCACTTAGGCTAGCTTTAGACTTGTAAGTTTTTTCGTAAATTTACGACTTCTGGCCAATGGGCATATTGCATTTTGAAAATCCAATATGCCCATTGGCTAGAAGTCGTAAATTTACGAAAAAACTTACAAGTCTAAAGCTAGCCTAAAAATAAAAAGTTAAATGTAAGAATTACTAGAAGTCGGAATTTTGGCAATGAAATAGAACTAACGGAGTCTTTACTAGAAATGTTAAACTTGATTTTTTTCAATGTTGGTCCAAATTTATGTAAAAACTTGTGTATTTAAAAAGATATATTTCGCAAGCTATTTAAGACACCACAAAATTAATCTTACATACCTAAAATAAAATACGATATCTGACTTTGTTTAATTGAATGTAGAAACGGGACATGGTAAAAACACAATTCTTTTGATCTAAATAATTAATTAAATTTAATATACAGGTGCTATAGTTGTATTTAAGGATAAACGGAACATGTTATGTTATCTATGTGTTCACAGATGGCGCTAATTTAATTATTTTACAAAAGAAAACACACTTTTCTCAAGTTATGCTTTAAAATATTAAGATAAATTATTTGTTTGCGCATGTAAATGGGGAATATGAATAAATAGTTTTATAAATATAAACACTCAATTCTTTTAAGAAAGGCATACAAATACAATTTTGGGTTGAATCACCGATATAATATTATATTTGTATGCCTTTCTTGAAAGAATTGAGTTTTTATGATTGCAAAGTGTTTTTTTGTACAAATAATTAAATTAGCGCCATATATGAATGCATAGATTACAATGCATATTTTTGTATTAGGGAATTCACCCTAAAAAGAGTGCTTGGTGACAATGCATGGTCCGTTACCCTTAACCCATTACTCAAACGACGCCGTCCTGGCGGGTGTGGTGTCGTCGGCTTAAAAACGAAAAAGGGATACATTATTGACATCTGTGTTTAAAATTTTAAATGCCAATCGCTCTGTAGATAATTAAGCATTCATTTCGTAGTAATTGGCAGGACTCCGTTGGTACAGTTTTTTCCTGATATTTACGATTGAAATTTTGTTATATTTCAGCGTCATTGAATTTTTTTTAAAATAGCATGTGGTTCGGGAATTGACAAGCTTGTTCGTAAAATGCGTGGTGGGCGGCTAACGTCAGCCCAAATTGAAATAAAATATATTATGTTCATAAGTATGATTAATGTAAAACTTTTCTTAATCCAATTATTAAAAAAAAATGGTTTTTATAAAAAAAATATTTTTATATCCTCGTTTAATTATATTATTATTATTTTTTTAAAAACTGCATATATTTTTTGCATACCTTAATTCAATGATCGAGTAAATTTAAAAAAATTGTTTCGTTTGCATGTTTAGTTTAAAAGTTATGTAAGATTTAGTACATCACTGCAGATTTAAAACTTCGGTACAAAACAATTCGGAGGCCAATGGGTTAACTGACTAAATTTGCCTGTTAAAAATATATAACTTTCCGAAATTTTACATGACAAAAACGCAACATACAAACATGGGGGAAAAGGCCCTTATGCAACATCTGCCTACCGGGATAGATACTGATGGATCACATATATGCAACAGCCACATAAATAAAGTCAACGGTGTGCACCAGCTTATTAAATCAACAGTTAAATTCCATCCGACTAACTGTTCTAACTCGGGTAAATTCCAAAGAGAAAAATACAGTGATGCTTAAATTAATTTTATTATTAAACAATCAAATAAATCATACATTGTCTTGTGTGGCTGGTTTAAACAGACTCTTGTAAAGTAACTTTTATTTCTCCCGTGAATATTTGATGTTGGTTTGTTGGAATACATAAGACGTGCTTGGATTTAAACTATAATTTATTTTACATTAGTATCTTCTATGTAACAATTATTGGTCTATTTACTGCTCGTACTTTCCCTTGATGTGCTTCCACAGTTTCTGAAAATGAAAAGAAAATTTATTATATTTTTAAAAATGGCAAATACCAACCTAAAAAGATAATTAATTTGTCAATGTCATAAAATTGAGCATTTTTAACTGAACCCTGTATATGTCAACATAAATATATATAATACGTCAAGAAGTAAAGCATATGCACTGTGAGAATCATACTCGCAACCTCCCGACTGGAAGTCAAATATATTCCCTATGAATTTCGTCAAATGAATATTAATAATTATTAATTCAATTTGCATACAAAACTTCTTCATGAACATACAGAGTTAGGAGAGAACACTGGTGCTATTATAGGCGGTATACAGCAGTGGATTGGCACACATCCACAGCACCTCAAACATGTTCATTCTCATTTAGAATATGAAAAAACGCCAAAAACATCTTGCTGATAAATTTGATCGGTTGGTGGCAATTTACCCATGCAAAGTAATAATAAATAGCTAGCAATCTATATATAAACTGAAGTTATAATTTTAAATGCATTAGAATTCGTCGGCTGCAAAAATAACTCCACAGCCGAATATTTTAAACAATTTCAGATGCCAACTTACATAGAACTAATAAAATAATCCACTTCATCAGTCTTGACATCAGGCTAGATAACAACCATTTCGGTACGAATCTGTCTTGTTACATAATGAGAACTCACCCCTTCGTTGATTTTTTCGAAGAGTGCTTCACCTCCTACGTCCATTGCTCTTTCGAAGAAGAACGACGTGACCACCACCGTCAAAAAGAAGGTGGATGTCCTCTTGAAAAGGAGTGGATAGATCTTGCTCAGCATTTTTAGTCCTGGATTTTAGGATCTGTCACGAAATCCGAGTTTGAAGTTGCTCAAGTAGTCATAGACAATTTGAGCTGAGATGAAATATAAAAAAGAAAGATTATCTACCTGTGAGTAAAGTTTTAAGCGTGTCTCAAATACAATCCTTTTATACTCAATTAGTTTTGAATAATTAATAATTAGATGCAGAAGATATTCCCAGAGGTGACCAGAGAAGAAATAAAAAAAAGATTTATAATGTTTCTTTAAAAATCAAATTTGTGTTTAGTCAAATAATTATAAGGCAATTTCAGTATATGTAAAAAGAAAATTAATGTAACACTCTCGGATATTATTTATTGTGACTATGATAGGTATCATAAAACAAATATATTATATTATGAAAAATACCCACATTAGTGCCGGTAGTATAAGCTGGTTTATCTCGAAAGGTTTCCTAGCAGAGAACAACTTGACAAACGTATCTCTCATAGCGAGCTTAAAAAGTAACTAAAATTCCGGCTAATAGTTAATTAAACACATCATAATTTATATTTTTTGGGAACAAAGCACGATCCCACGGCCGTTCGAGTTACATCAACATGAGTAACGAATTGGTTTTAAATAGTAGCTTCGTGATTTGAAGTTGAGCATTTGAGGTGAAAAACACTTGCTTAAATGCGCTGTAATGTGTAAAAGTACATTTTTAATAATAATATTTTTTGTTTTATGGATCCTAGTCGAAGCTTCAGTTGCCCCATTCTCCCCTTTCGGTTCCTGTGTTAAAGGTTTGTAAGGTTGGTAATAAATTTGTGTTGCCATGAACAAATAACGTAAATATTCAATATGTCTGCTGATCTCCGGTGATCATCAGGTTTTGATCTGTCACAAGTATTTTGCATTGTTTTACATCCCGCCGTTCACAAATGTGAAACAATTTAGTGAATTGTCATTCGATCGGACATGGGTGCTAAAGGTTCAAAGCCCAGTTTCATCACGTATGAAGAAGCTGTCAAGCGCGGTGCGTAGTAATATAATGAATACACTACGGAATGCGAAAATATAATGATGTCAAAGTGACAGTGTGTGAATTATTAATTCCGTTGTAATTTACAGTGTCGGAGAGCGAGTTAAAGCGGATAGGGGAGGCGTTCAAGAAGTCCGCTGGTTCCGCTGGCGTTCCTCTTAGCAAGAATGGATTTATCCAGGATGTCCTGGGTGATGGAGTACCGAGGATTGTTTCTGATTGGCTCTTCGCAGCCTGCGGAGGAACCCGCAGAGGAATTTCCTTTAAAGACCTGCTTTGCGGGCTCGTAGTTTTGACAAAAGGAACACAAGAGGAACGAATCAAGTGAGCCTCCATTTATTTTATTATTTCATTGTTCTCTACTGTCTGAGTGTTGTTTTTTTGTTTTTCTTTCCTTTGGCGTCATTATGTAAGTCGGAGGACGTATTTTGTCTCAGGTTTTATTCCTTATCTTCAAAACACACAAAAGTTGAATATAATTATTCTGTACTTAGATTAATCACTTAAGATAAAACTTCCCTGACGTTGGACAGAACAAATGGAAGTCCCACTATGGTATATTTGATTATACCTGTTTTAAAGAATAAGTTCAATTGATAATAGTTTCCGTGTAGATTTTTTTGCTCTGTTTACAAAAGGCAGTATTTATTGCACAAAGATGAATCAGCAAAAATAAATTATGTGGACAAACTACTTAACCACAGGGAAAATCCTCTGTGTAGGCAATTAATTAGAATCATTTTAGTTATTACGTTTATTTTTATGTGTTGTCGAAACATATATTTTTTTTAAATTTGCTCTTCCAATTGTTGCAATCATATATCTTTTACCAAGTTTTCTGAAGATATAAATTTGTACGCAATTAAAATTTAACGGATATCGCGACTGTGAATCAGAAGATCTGTCGTTTGTATGCCTCGTTAAAAACTCTCAAACGGTTAACTCTGGTGTTATGCTGAATTATAGTTTTTTCAGTCTAAAATTATTAGGTCAATGCAACTATTTTCAATTTGCAATATCGTTTCCATCATAAGCTTTGCAGCTTTAAAATATTCATATTATTGTTCAATAATAAAACAGTGCTGTCTGCTTCATAAATCTGTCTTGACATATCATAATATTTTATCAGGAATATCAATATTTTAACAGAAATTTAAAGTTTTATTTCTTCAAATATTGTGTTAATGATTGTAAGCTTCGGTATTTATGTGTCAAACAAGTGGCACAAAAATGTATAAAAAATTTTTTAATGAATTTTTGTAAAGTCAATGTTCTTTATTTCTTATGGATTCTTATTCTTTAATTGTTAGGATGTTAAAAATTATTCTTATTTTTATAAGAGTTTCTTTTAAATATAACAGGAGAATTTTTCTAAAATAATTCCTGAATATTTAAAATCTTATCTGTTCAAATTATTTTTCCCTTGTCTGATAACTAACTAATCGTGGTGTAGAATTTGAGATAAGTACGTGCCAGAGTTTAGAGGTAAATGTGAGAATTAGTCACAATATGATGGATATTTCATCTTGTTTATTATCTCATCTGCTGTAGCCAATGGTTTACTGCCATTGTATAATCTTTATCTAGTTTTTCTCTAATTTTGTGATAAGATAATTGTGAAAAAAATATTATTATATTTCTTTTCTCTCTTTGAAAACAATTTTTTCACCTCAAAGAACAGACATCCAAATTTATAGACTTCCCTAACATGAAATCCGGGTATTTCTACGTACTAGGGGAAAACCACGTGACCATATTTTTTTCACCAGGAGGGTTCAAGAATGCTTTGAATAAACTACAACATCAGTCGTACGTTGAACGCTGAAGAGTGTCAAAAGTAAGGCAACGGTTTGCAGCGCAGTCCACTGTGGGACTTTTCTGCGCAGGATCGGAATGTTTTGTAAAACGGTTGAAAAATCGAACCACCTTCAAATAGGGCTGCGTAGCGATGCTAAAAATGAGTGAGGTGGGTAAATTATAACCCATTTGTAAAAGTGTCTAAGGGGCCGTTCAAGTATTATGTAAGCACTATAGGGGGCAGGGGGGTCTTTGCTTTTCTTATTTTTGATGACATGGGGGGGTGGGGGGGTCGAGATAGTGATTACGTCAGCACTGCTCAGCAGTAGTTATTTTTTTTTACACATTGGCAACCCACACATTGTCTATGTTTGCAAACCGAATACATATTCAGGGATTCCCATAAATAATTAATACGTTTAGGTACTCGCTTAAAAAACAAAATACATTAACAGAAAAATGCATACAGGGTGTATCGGCACGTACCCGACAAACTTTAACCAGCTATTACTTAGCACATTTGGAGTAAAAAATGTTATGGGCACTTTGCTGTCCGGTAACATTTTTTTTTAATAAAAAATTTACCATTCATATTTTCACTACATGTCACCAATGTTTTATCCTTTGTCAAAGTTTGAAAACCCGTCTGGCAATATTTTGTTCGAGTTTCGTTGAATAATGTACGTACGTACCTACGTTGGCGCGCTTTTACAATCACAACGAAATGGCACGGCACCATTCGTCTCATTTTTAACTATTATTATTTAGTGTGTACGAAAGAGCGAGGACACTTTTTGACACACTTGCTAATAACAGCTGTTGAAAACGAGAAACAATTCCAATGACAGTGACGGAGTGTGGATTTTTTATTTTTTTTTATTGAAAAACAATGTTACTGGACAGCAAAGTGCCCATAACATTTTTTACTCCAAATGTGCTAAGGAATAGCTGGTTAAAGTTTGTCGGGTACGTGCCGATACACCCTGTATAGGTACCAATTTTTACGTAAGCATGGGAGGGGGGGGTAAGAGCTTTCCTTACTTTTGGTGACAAGGGGGAAGAGGGGGTAAATAATTGTAATAAATCTGCTTACGTAATACTTGAACGGCCCCTAACTAAATAATGTAAGAAAAAAAAATTTTTGTTAACTAACTTTTGTTCACCGTATTTGGGATTTGTAGTTAAGTTTTTTACCCAGTCAGTAATTTGCACGCCATTGTAATAAGGACTAGTAATTCGTAAGCAGATTTTATTTTCAAGAACTAAACGCTGATATTATAATGCGAGTTGACTGTTTACGGTTAGATTCATTTATTGAAAAATTACAGAAAGGGTAAGGGTGAGTTCCTCACTAATGACCTAATTCTCGTAGATAGTATTGCAATTTCTAAAAATCAATTGTAGATTTAGGATATAAATTTCTAAAAATCAACATGCAGCTCTACTACTTTACATAAATTAATTTTTCCATCAATTTCTGTTTAAATTTATAATTTTTATCCACAAAATACCTTCAAATGAACACTTTAATTCATTCAGCTCTTCAAAGTAGGCTGGAATATTTTTATACATGGAAAATAGTGATAGTAATAATAATATACAATAATATATATAATAGATGATATAATATATACAATGATAGCAATAATCGACCGATAGCGATAATTGACCGGTCGGTGGTTGAGTTAACATCGCGTTCGGATCCCACCCAGGCGTAGTGTGTTCAATTCCTCAGCTGGCTAAGTCCTCCAACACAACACAAGCAACATTTTCCACTTACTGTGGTGGTAATAGGAGATTTTCAAATATTGTCGGGTTATTCGTAACCCAGGAATGTTTGTCTTTCTTTTTAAGAAATTTAAAAAATAAAATTATATATCTTTATTGTAAGAAATTTGCAAACTACAACTAAAAATACATGTTGAGTGTACACAGTGTACATTTGTTTACAAATTTGGTAAGTAAATAAAATGAACAATAGAAAATAATAATACATATAATAATACATACATACATATACATATAATTTCAAAATTGGTATTCCTATTATTGAAATCAATTATGTCAATTTACACAGTAAACTTAACTTATCGAAATTATCTGAAAGGCGAAAAATATTTGATCTCCTTTTATTATATAAAATTGTTCATTCAAGGTTAGACTGCCCTGACACTATAAATTTGCTATCTTTACATATACCTCCAAAATATACTAGACGGAATATTTTATTCTACAACAATAACTTCGCTACGAATTCTGTGTTAGAAAGAATACATAGGTTAGGCAATGAACTAAGTGATGTCGCTGACATATTTAATTTAAACTTCAATACATTTAAAGCCAAATTAGTCCACCACTTTTTAAATGTAAAAAATGTATGAGAAATCATTATATTTTATTTCGATTTTTTATTGTTTGTTTTATACTGTTGTTAAAAATGAAATTTGTAATTGTTATGTACTTAAAAGCCCAATAGGGCGTCAATAAATCAATAAATAAATATAGCAGGTAGTATGTAACAAATAGAAATTTATGGTTATAATTTGAGGTTTCCCATAACCCACCTCACTAGGCTAGCGGCTAGCGGCTAGCGGATGGCCTGTGTTGAGGCATACATTTTACAAGTTAATTAATACATTTGCTTATATCTACAATCTATTACAATAGTTTTGTTAAATCAATAATTTCTAATTTGGGTGAGTGCACCGGTAAAAGCCCCACCATTACTTTTGATCCAAATTATTATGTTCGCAAGAGATCGGATAGTTGATAAGTATGTTGACAGAAGGTGGTTTATTTATTTAAGGAAGCCAGCAGTGCATAGCTGAGTTCTCATACTAACACTGATGTATTGAGCCTTTTTCGTTAATAATGCATATTTTTTAGCCGTTTTGTTACTAAACCATATTTCAGCCATTTTAGTTCCTATAACAGGTCGAACGACCATCATGTTCCGGAGGCATTTTCTTTTTTCAACTGAAATTGCCGACAGGTCTAATATCATCCATACTGGATTTTTGCGATGCGATTTTAACCTTTTGAATATCGTATATAGGACAAATCTCTTGCACTAATAACACTGTAGATACTAATTTTCAATTGTAGCATATCTGACTGTACAAAATATTTTATCTGTGCATGTCAAAATTCATTTTCATTCAAAGGTGTCCCAAAAATGAAAATATTTGAATTTTCAAAGAAGTACCACGGTAATTAGGTAATTAGTAATTGTTTTAAAACACCTTTCGATTATTATTTTTCATGTAGGGTATTTATTCAGGTTAATGTAGAAATAATAAAACTAATTTATAAATCCACATCCATAAATAAATTCTTTTGATGGTAGTTTTCCCAAGTGCAAGATTTTTTTTTTTTTTTTCAAATAAAGTTTTATATATAAACTATTCTGGGAAAACGTCTTACGATATAAAAATGAAATACATATCATTAATAAGATATATTATCTGGTACACAGAAAAGAATTGAAAAAAATCATAGTTTTATTCAGATATTGGAGCAAAACTCATTAATGTAATTTTCACACAGCTCTGATTATTTTCTTTGTCTGGCAATCGAGTGAATTCTGAGGATTTTCTGCTCTGGCTTAACCATCCAGCAACAGGTTAAGCATCATTTATTCCACAGTCCTGCAGTTTATTAGTGCATTAAAGCTAGTGATTGCAGTGATAAGAATGCCCCATATTATTTTTCTGTATACATCCCCCTCCAGTAAATCTAAATAACAATCTTGTTATATAAAATTAAATAACAAGATTTGATCAACGATTAAACATCCTGTATGAAGGTAGTTGAAGTTGTAAAATTTAATGTATTCAGTGTAATTTGAAGTGTAAGCCCGTCGTCCCACGGGTCTTTAAGCATCGATATAAACCAAATGCTGTAAGACCCTTCGCAGAAAAATTCCACATTTAACGACTGGCCTACCATATACGCCAAAGCGGAGGAAGGAATTCAAAAGGTAAAACAGTGGCTCGACTCTAATTCACTAACTCTGGATGTACCTAAAACAAAATACTTACTTAATTGTAAAAAGCATTCACTTTGTGGCTCATCATAATTAACAATAAAAACACATAAATTTTTTTTTGACCACTATTGTTTTATTTTCACTCTACCGGTTAACTAGAAATATAAATATTAGAATCACGGAACATTTAAGATGTCTAAATAACAATAATTTTTCAGAGTTTGCCAATCATCAGAATTTGACCGGTCAGTGGTTGAGTGGGCATAGCGCTTGGGTCTCACCCGAGCGTCGCGTGTTCGATTCCTCGGCTGGCTAAGTCCTCCATCACAACACAAGCAACATTTTCGGCTTTCTGTGGTGGTAGTAGGAGATTTTCAAACATTGTTGGGTTATCCGTGACCCGGGAATGTTTGTCTTTCTTTTTAAAAAAAAAAAAAAAAAAAAAATCTCATTTCCACCGATCATACTTTTAGTAAAGATACAGGGGTTAAAATTCTTCACCGTAGTAACAAAGGCAAAAAGTTAGATAATTTAGAAGCACTTGAAATCAGAAAATCCCTCAATAATAACTCCAGTATAATAAATAACCAAATTAATCTGTCTTATAGTCCTATTCTAGACATATTTCCAGTTAACCGCTCTGTTCTTCCTAGAATTCCTGTAATTACCCCTTACACTTTGTCCACCCCTCCCTCAAACACTTAACTTTTTTGTATATATATGTCAATATTTTGTGTAGTAGATCAGTTTTTTTTTAATATTCTCCTGACGAAGGAAGGGTTCTTCCGAAACCAGTAGAGTGAAAATAAAACTATAGTGGTCAAAAACAAATTTATGTGTTTTTATTGTTAAAATACTTACCGTTTAGCCTCACATCTCAAAACAAAGTCAAACCTAACTTTAAAAATACATGTTTGCAAAAATTCTCCACTTGACCGGAATTGTGACTGCCCATGCCTAGAATAAGCAATCAACATCAAATATCTAGGACTAACCTTTGACACACACCTAAACTGGAAACAACATATCTATAACATTACAAACAAAATTCGTAAATCTATTTACTTTTTCAAACAAACATGTAGTTTCCTTGACCCCAAACTTGTAAAATTAGTGTATTTCTCACTATGCCAATCACACATAGAACACGGAATTTTAGCTTGGGGTAATACTTCTTCTAGTGCCCTCGACCCCATTATTAAAGCACAAAAAATAATCATAAAAATAGTTCTCAAACTTCCTCTTTCTACCAGCGCTGATACTATCTTCAATACTATCAACGTTACGGACATAAAACAGCTCTTTGCAAGATCCATCTTGATTAATTTACAACAAAACAGCAAACACTATACAAACCAACTCAATACCCGAGCCAAAAACAAAGAACTTCTCCGAATGACCAAATTTAAACATGAAATAAAGAAATGGATAACAAGTATTGGGCGTCTAACTATCACAAACATATGTAAACCAAATTACACGTAAACAGTAACATCACTTCACATACAAAATAAAATAATAGATTTAATAATTTTATAATAGCCCCTTTGTAAGTATTCTTTAAGTACCTGAATACGTCTGTCTCGACACAGGTGTACCCTAGTGAGACAGTTGTGGAAAAATTTATGTAAAAAAACTTTATTTTGACATATTAATAAAAAAATCTACGCTGCAGACAGTTGCCTTACTTAGCAAACTTATTTTTTTGCTAGGGGTCTTACAGCACTCCGTATTTGTCGATTACGATTACGATGATGTCGTGGACGACGGGCTAACTTTATTTATAATTCATGTTTAAAAAAATTTCTTTTAATTCTTTCAATATGTTATACATACATATTTTCCTGTTTTTATTGAATATTTTAGGCATTGTTAGTGTAGTTAGTAGTAATAACATGTATGACTGTATATATATACTGATGTATGACAGAGACGAAAGTAGACTGTAGTATATAGACTTAATAATAATATTCGGATAATTTGTATAGCGCCGTTTTTGTGAAAAATCACCTCAAGGGTTCTGAATATGATGCAGTGTTTTTAAATAAAATATCATAAACAACAGGTTCACCTACATTCATGATAGAGCCACCATTATCCAACAAAATAATAATTATAATTGATGTTGTAATCTCAAGTGGCTCATCTTTTAAAAATAAGACTTATGATGACTGTGCAACGGAGAGACTATCTTGCGTTAGGCTCTTGCGACCTATAATAATATATAATGCATAAAAATAGAACAAGGTGTTTGAGACACGTGTAATAGTTATTGTGAGTTTAATCCTTCAGGTTTTAAAATATTTTTACCAACAAGTCCCAACGACATTCCGAAATTTCACAGAATTTCTGAATTGTATGCCACCCTGTATGCCGCCTGAAGTCCCAAAAACCCTTCTGGATGGATGAAGTGACTTCTTCGGAACTCTCACACTAATACATCGTAAACATTGAAATTGATAGACTAGCCAATCAGGGATAGGGGAGCAAACCAAGTTGCAGACGGACGGCGTAACCGTCTCCCTTTCTGTGATTTGTCAGTAAATGAATCTGACAGTATATAGGCAACTCGCATTGTAATAGCACTGTTCAGTCCTCGAAAATAAAATCTGCTTACGAATTACTAGTTCTTTTTATAATGGTGCGCAAATTGCTGGCTGCGTTAAAACGTAACTACAAATCCGAATCGGGTAAATAGGGCTTGTTTCTAAAATTAAATATTGTTACACTTTTGACACTCATTTGTAGCGTCGCTACGTCAGGCAGTTTGTTTAAAAACGAACATTCAGATCCTGCACAGAAAAGTCCCACAGTGGACTGCAAGTATTTGCCTTACTTTAGCAAACTTTACTTTTCTGCACAGGGTCTGGTTAATTCAATGTGCGCTCTTCGGAGACCAATGTATGACTGATGTAGTAGTTTATGCAAAGCATTTAATAATCTACCCTCAAATGTGTAAACACAGTTCAAATTGCTGCAAACAAAAATCAACAAAACATTAAACAAGAAGACGTATGGAAACTTGAGTGGCAAGTAACTGATGTGAGAAATGCCCATCTCGTGTCTGACCCACCGAGAGACAGTCCTCTATCAACGGGATAAGTTGCTTACAGCCGTTTTGCCTGCATCATGCACGGGTGAGGCCTAAAATGAGAATGTAATCAACGATAACAGGAATTGATAAGGTTCACAGCAAACACCCGAGGCCCTAGATAGACTCAAATAAAGTTCCCCTATGGCCACCATATATGAAAGAAGAATTGGTAGTTATAGCTAGTAAACAGCAATGAAAAAAACTTGACAGGTTGTTCACTTATGATGGCATACTTTGGAATGGTTCTCAATATCACTGTGATTGTAGATTTTTGCATAATTTTAATGTCTAGCACACCATTTCATGTTAGTAGGTCTGTTGTACTAGATTACTTACTATTTATCAATTTTTCTATACGCCTTCTCTTTTTTAATGTAAAACTACTTTGCCAAATGTAGATTAACTCATTACAATACCCGCCTCCTTTGGGTAAATTCTATTACTAAATCGTACATTATGATGAAAATCAAAGCTATAATAAAGTCGCATACATTTGAGTGTTTACACAATTTTAGACAGCTCTGAAAATGTGAAATAATTCAACTGGTACAAACATATATATATATTTGGGGATAACTGTAGACAAGCACATGAAATGGAATACTCACATAAGTAAAATTTGCAAACATTTATGAGCTATTGCGGGGCGAATTTATAAAATTAAATATTTCATGCTTATAAATACTTTAAAAATAATCTATTTGTCACTAGCGGAATCTACTATCAGATACGGAAAACTCTCGATGGGGAAACTCGTGCAAGACAAATATCGGTTACATTTAAACTATAAAAAACTCTTAAGCTTTTGGTAAGCAAAAGTATTTATGCAGAAAGAAGAAATATAAAATTATAATACGATTCATTTAATACATTACCTGTTAGAGGGATGTTATGGTTTAAAATTGTATGCCAAAACCTATTGTCGGATTCCATATACATATTTATTTATTTAAATACAAACGGCACAACATAAAATAGAAATATAGTTAAAAGTACAAGGTAAGTATACAGCATAAAGTTAAACGTAAAAAATATAATTTACGGTGTAAAGTGTGAAGTTACATAAAGAAAAAGTAAATCACACAGACAACACAAGATTTAGTCAAAATGAAGGTATGTCCATTTCAAAAATTACTAACAAATATGGCCAGCGAATTTGCTTATTTTGTACCTTCTATATAATAAGATGCCAATCGGTTTGAAAAACGAATCAACTGGCAACACTGAACTCAAAAAAAAAGCTGAAAAAAAATTTAATAGATAAAAAATGTTTATATTGGTATTGTTTATAAATACATTAGTATCCATTGAAGTATGCATGTAACTGTATTAATATGCCTCTGAGGGTGCTTAAGTATGTTGTGTGCTTTTAAGTGTGTATGAGACTGTGTTATATCTGCATATATATATATTTTATGCATTTGTATTGTAGTCACTTGAAATGTTATTCTTTATCTATTTTCTATTTTTATGTGTGCTTTATTTATATAATTAATATTGTGAAATTTACCTGCTGACAAACTGCTTTGGCAGTTTACCGTGTGCTAAAAAGAAAAAAAATAAGAGGTGGATATTTTTACATCAACTCGCCTTTTGAAAAGGGACTCTATATCCTCACTTCAAAAGTAAAACCCATTAATTATTGCCACACTATTATCTGCCAGTTAACGAGTATTAATATTGAATCCATAATATTATGTGCGTTGATAAGTGTGGCTTTGTTTGTTTTGCTTCACCCTATTTCTAAGAACATATCGATAGCTCGATGTTAATGGAATAAATATTTACAGCAGTTAATGAGTCTAACTCTATTAACCCGTGAACACATTAACGTGAGTTATAGACCCCTTGAGGAATTGAAAAAAGTATGCCCTCATTTTCTCAAATTTCCCTCGGTATGTTTGTATGACGAGTTTTTATTTTTTATTGAGAATCTTCAACACAACTAGTGCTCGGTGAAAAATTCAGTATACGAAACTATAAAACACGTTTAATTACATAAACGTATTATTGTCACTTCCCTTTTTTTTCGTTTCAAATAAAAACGTAAATCTTCGTTTGTTCAAAATCTTAAATCTTCGAACGTCCTTCACCGATTACTTTGAAATTTTGACTCAACGTTGCTTTCTAATATGCTTGTGTTTTTATATATTTATATTATGTAGATATCACCTGTGAGAGGTAAAAACATGCTTATTTGGAAAACAGCATAATCTGTCGGACAAACATGCTTTTTTGGAAAAAAACAGCGTCATCTGCTGGACATAAAAGCAACGCTCGCTATTGTTTTTCTATCTGCACAGATTGAGCCACACAACGCGTGGCGGGGTACAACTAGTAATTAATAACAAATTCACAAATTTTGACAAATCTTTCGCAAACATGCAAGCAATGGCGGTCGATGACTTTCGGAATATATTACAATTCTTTAGAAATTTCTATAGTAAACTTGTAAATGCAAATAAAAAGTGTGGTGTTGCCACTTTCTAACTCTGCTTAAATCATATATCTCACAGTAATAGAAAAGAAGATTGAACATAGACATATGAATATTAGTAGACCTGCCCTAAGTGATTAAAAGCGTATTATTCCCCACTCCCCATACCGGTTCCATTGGAGCCGGCTGGGCTCGCGTATGGCTTCCCGTGAATCTTGAGAATGTGACGTTATCATTCTTGTTCGAACTAGCGTCGAGCTATGGTCGAGGCATTTTATGAAATAACACGGCAAAATAGTGGCTTGTGCTATGAAAACTTGTAAAAATAGATGTGAAAAAGAGAATAAACCCAATTGTCGTATTACATTCCATATGTAAGCATCATTTTAAGCTTATTCACATCGTATAATATGAATCAGTTGTAGAAACATATACTATCACATCGAGATACATTTGGTCGAATGTAGCGATTCTCAAGTGTGCGCATCGTTGTTACTGGGAAGTAAATTATGAACACTTATAAAAGTGTCTTAACTAAATACGTAAACAAAATATTCGACTCTGAAAATAGAAGAATTTTTTTTTGCCGAATTTGGACTTCGCAAATTTGTTCATAACGTGACGAGTAATTTGCGCTCCCATGTAAAAATGTCTATTCATTCAAAAGCAGATTTTACTTTAAGAACTAAATGGTGATATTAAAATGCGAGATGCCTATATACTGTCAGATTGATTTATTGACGAATCACAGTCAGCTTTACCCCCTTCGTTCTTCAACAGTTGATTTTACCCCTCACCTTTAATTTCTAGTCTATATACAGGGTGGCCACAGACCTGGAAAACCGGGAATTATCAGGGAATTTTACCGAACCGGGAATTATCAGGGAAATGTCAGGGAATTTTAAAATTTTCTTAAAATATCAGGGAATTCCAAAAATAAAACGAAATTCGTTATTTACGATTTTCGTTTTATTATGTTTTTTGAAGTCCCAAAGTTGTGTTTTATTACTTTTACTTCCGGCGTGTGTAACAAAAGATATGCCGACAAAGACAAACTAGATAAGTAGGTATTTTTTAAAAATTATTTTCGTAAATAGCCCTTGCAACACAGTCGTAAACCACCCGCCTAGGTTTTTCCCCTATACTATGTAGGTGCGAAATCTGTAAAGAAAAAGCTAGCAAAGTTACAACAAAGTGTCAAAAGGGTCGGACACCCAGTACGGTCGTAATAAAATTTAAAGATTTCATTATCAACATTTTTACAAAGTGTCAATACAGTAGAACCTCGTTTATTCGAAATCCACGGCATCAAAAATCAAATTTCGAATTGACGAATTCCCACGTAATTCGAATTTTTATGAAAAACAAAAAAAAAACGCAGAAAATCGATTTTCTCGGCCGCCTCTTCAAATCCGGGTGGTATTTTAGTTGTAAATTCCTATTAATACCAATTATTTCTTTATTTTCGCGGCCGATTACAGTAGCGGCGGGCCCTTTAAATTCAGATATTCGCAATAAATTCGTAAAAATGCTATATATTTACGCGTAAATCGAGATTTCGCTGCCGATTTCGGTCGCGTCCTACTCTTTAAATTGAGATATTCGTAAAAATACGATATATTTCCGCGTTAATCGAGATTTCGCGGTAATTTTCCGTCGCAGCCGGCCCATTATTTAAAATATCTGAATTTAAATTCGTAAAAATACGATATATTTCCGCGTTAAACGAGAATTCGCGGCCGTATTCTGTCGCGGCCGGCTCTTAAAATTCAGATTCGAAAAAAATTCGCAAAAATACGATATATTTCCGTGTAAATCGAGAATGCGCGGCCGATTTCCGTCGCGGCCGACCCTTTTAATTAAGATATTTGATGTCAATTCGTAAAAATATAAAATATTTCCTCGTAAATCGAATTTAATCGGCAGTTTTTCGTCGCGGCCGGCCTTTTAAGTTCAGGTATTTGAAGTAAATTCGTAAAAATATGTCATATTTCGGCGTGAATCGAAATTTTTCGGCCGATTTCCGTCGCGCCGTATTTTTTAACTCGGATATTCGAAGTAAAGTTAGTAAAAATACGATATATTTCCGCGTAAATTGAAATTTCGCGTCCGATTTCCGTCGCGGCGGGCCCTTTAAAATTCAGATATTCGAAATAAAGTCGTAAAAATAGATATATTTACGCGTAAATCGAGATTTCGCGGCCGATTTCCGTCGCAGCGGGCCATTTAAATTCAAATATTCGAAATAAATTCGTAAATATATGATACATTTACGCGTAAATCGAAATTTCGCGGCCGAGTTTCGTCGCGGCCGACCCTTTAAATACAGATATTTGGTGTAAACTCGTAAAACTACGACATATATCCGCGTATTTTTTTAAACGTATTTTCTCGGCCCTTCAAACTCGGATATTCGAAATAAATTTGAAAAGGTACAACATTCCAGTGTAAATCGATTCAGATTTACAAAATAATAATACTAATTAGGACGATGTATAACCACGTAAAAATACATTTTTCGGCGTTTTACCGCCACGGCTGACTTTTAGATTCAGATTTACGAAATATTATGATTTATTTTCGCAAAAATCAAATATTTTCGAATTTCACGAACAAATTTTCGTGCGCGGACAAAAATAAATTTCGAATTACGAATTAACGAATTTCGAATTAAAAAAATTTTTGTATGAAAAAATTTTTCTGCGGAAATTTTTTTGACGAAAATTTCGAATTACGCGTTTTCTCGAATTATCGGGGTTCTACTGTACTTACTTTTGTTTATTTGTCTATTTTTGTCTGGTCTTTTCATTTGTACACAAATTTTCTTCAGGCGAAATATCATAAATTTGTAATAAGTGTATTTTGTTTTGAATAGATCATTGTGGTGCAAGGAAATAATAAATGCTTAAGATGACGGAATTCCCTTTATTTATGTATCTGTTCTAATTTTCTGGCGTGGATGAAAATCGTGTTTCAAAAATAAAATTTTGAACGAAATGTCCTTATACCAAATAAAACATATCAGGGAAAAATATAGAAACTGCCCTGGAAAACCTGGAATTATCAGGGAATTTTGAAATCCGTTTTTTGTGGCCACCCTGATATATTCTTATGTCTGTGAGATTGAATGACTTTTATGAGTCTGTCTCAGTTTGTGCCAAAAAATGCACAAAAATACTCTACTGCTATCAACGTTCTGTGTACTAAAAAACGCACAAAAATGCCCAAGGGGTTAAACTTTAGCGTTTATAAATTCTTTTAAAAAAATTTTTTCTCAGATTTCTATGGACTCTCTACTGCAACGAGGCTGGCACACACATCCAAAAGTTTGAGTTCATCAAAGCCCTACAGCAGGAGAATGCCTCCCTCCACCCGCCCGGAGTGCGCCCCGTCTCCATCGCATCCTCTGAGTCCCTGAGCGCTCTGTTTGGCAAGAGCGGGGAGAGGGCAGATTTCGACGCCTTTAGGAACTGGATCCAGCTAAGGGCGGACGCGACGGTTCTATCCAAATGGATCCTGCTGGAGCCAAGAGTCAGGCTGACCTCCGATCTGGAGACGCCCACATTCTATCAGACGTTGGCAGGCGTTACGCATTTGGAAGAGCGAGTAAGAAATTTATGCTTTACTAGTTAACTGCTATTATTTATGTGTATGTGATTCAACGGGACCTATTTTCAGTAGTTTTGTCTGCAATGTAAATATGCCAGTAGTAGTCGCTAGTAAATAATTTATTGTCAAAGGTAACATGGTAAGCAGTCAAAAATTGAGTTCCATTTTATTAACATCCCTGAACTGGCAGAGGAAGGATGAAATGAGATCTCTGGTGCATATGCTTGGTAAAACAATGTACAATATACAACCGTATTACTGATGTGGAGATCGTATAAGAATGCAAGGCCAATGTATTGAACAAGATTAATAAAAGATGTTTAGATGATTTCGACGTGTATAACAAATGGATGGAGAAAGGACTGTCAGGAGAATATATTTATGTAATGAGCTGATGAGTGGTATAAAAAGTCAGGAACGCCCCAAAAAGACATGGCACCATCTAATGAATCTAATACTTATGTCGTATAATGTCAAGTGTCAGTTTGCATAATATAAGAGTATGTAAATGTAGCTAGTGAACTCTCCGTTATGTAATACAAATATTACCGCATGCATCTACCTGCAGCAGTGAGGTTTGTGGAAGTTGCAGTATTCTGTATCTAGATTCATCCATGTCACCCAACATCAACCACCATATAGGAGAAGAAAAAAATAGTGACACCAAGCTCAAAAAGACAATCGTTTAATTAATCTAGCAGATACCACAATTTTTTTGTTTGTTACAATTTATTCATTGTTGTTCTATAGTCAATTAAATATATTTAATCAGAAATTAACTCAGCCAGCAATTCAATTGCAATGCGTAATTAATTTGACATGTTTAAATAGTATAATCTTCCTCTTTCACCGCACTGTGTTTACATTGCGAAAATTCCTAAATAATATGCTGATAGTGGTGATAATATTATCTGGGCTAAAAACATTTTCATATTGTTTGTTCGATGTCAACAACGAACCGAGGCTTAAAGAATGCTGCAAATAAATTGCCGCTAATCTGTCTGGAGCAACATGCTTCTTGATAACATACACAATCTAGTGCTGCAGCTGAGGTATGTACTCTTACCTATATCGCTATTACGTGCTGCGTTTACGAGGCAGAGGGAGAGGTCGTAACCAAGGGCGGCTGGTTGCACAGTGTGTTTGAGTGCAGCACTGGTAAATTATAATAAACTTTATACAATCTACAAAAGTCATTTAAAAATATTATGAGGGAGAGCAATTTCTCTACAAGGAGATACCTTGTAGAGAAATTGTCAGTGGCCACCGTGCGGCGACTCTTGGTTGTGTGCAGACCAAAACAAGTGGATCAATTTATGATTTTGCATGTAACTTCTAAAACTTTGAAAGCGTATCGAGCCGACCATATGTACGGAATATTAGCCTGTTCCCGTGTTTTACACGGAACCGAGATTTTCCGAGTCCTGCCGAAGTTTAACGATTGTAAATAACTCGAGCATGAACCATTACCCGAGGGTACATACCATACATACCCGAGGTACTATGACCGAAGTTCTTCGATTGTAGATCACTAGTTAGTCTAGCATCTAGAGGCTTTTAGCCTTTTTAGTATTGATCATTCTAAATACTGATAAATTAATCCTGTTAATTAATAAATTTATTATATAAATAAATGTAATCAGTGTTGAATTTATAAGAGATAAGTAAGAGTAGGTGGAATTATTTTTACCTGCCACCATCACATTTTCAGGGCAGCGGCCGCCGCTGATCATAACAGAGCTATCAGTGGTACGACTATATTAATGTATACAGAAATACATGTTATTTGGTTCTATCCTTCTCCTCGTTCGTTCAGGCGGGGGCGGGGTGCAACGCATTTCCTGGTGGCCCGATGTTCAATAGGACTGAAATTTTCCATTAAATATTTTAAATTGCTGCTTCTATACTGAAGACGCTTTTCACCATAAATAAACCATTCACTAGATCGATATCTTTGGGCTTTTTGTATGAAACAAACTGGTCCTCTATTTAACCATAGATGTGCCAATATTTAGATAAATCACGTCGAACACTATCGACGAGGATAGAGGAAACTCTAAAATATGCGCCACCATAGACAATATAATTCTCATTCTCATCTCACCTACTTATTAGCCTAAAATATTTTTTAAATAAAAATGTTTTACGTGTCAAAATATTATCTCACAACAGGAAAATGAAAAACTCAGTTACATGTTAAGCATTTTTATTTCAGCAAGACAATAAATTATAGATACAGGTTAAATCATTAGCGAATGATGGAATCCTACCTAGCATGATACAATCACGATCCAGTACGACCTCACAATACGCAAATTCCCGGCAGAAACACGGATCCTGTCTGAAAAAGAAAGTAGATTCATTTCTGGGGTGAAGTTAAATTAAGGGTTTTACAAATTAGCAAATTAGGAACAAAGAAAAGAGAGATTCTCACCTTTTTTTGGTTATGTGTTCTTTTTTGTGTTTGAGATGTCAAGATTAAGTGTTGGCAATGCGTAATTTCACAACGAACCACCCGGCCTTTTCCTCCCGATTGAGATTGCTGACGGACATCTCGCTAATAGTGAAAGTGTTGCCTGTCTAATGATGTTCTTGTAATATAATAATATTTTTTATTTAATATTTAAACAATCGTGCATTGGAAAATCTCATAAATAATTGTCACCACTTCTATTACGGCAACATTGCTGCTTAACCTGCTTTGTTGGACACTAATGACCAGATTTATTACATATTTTTATTATTCTATTGTTAATGCATAACGGTGATATTAAATAATAAAACAGTTTTAATGATTGTAAAATAAATATAAAGAACAGTAGACCTCGCAAAACCAAAACTTCCTCTGAAATTAAGATTTGTAAGTAAGTACTTTAAAACCTACCTAATTAATTACAAACCATGTATTATTTTACGTAATATATATTTTTTATTTTAAATAAGGAATTATACAATTTGGCCAAAGAATCTTCACTATCTCAATGACGATTAGTTTTTAAAACCTTTAGATAGGTTGGGTCCATAATATTGAAAAAATGCGAATAAGAAAGTCCAGAACCTTGAACCGAAAACGAAACATACAAACAAATTTACAGACAAACTAAATGTTAAACGGTTGAGTTAAAACAAGAATTCGCTATGCTCAATCAATAATAAGAGGAAAGCCTCGGGGTCTCCTGTGAGAAATTAATGTTTTAAAAGTTCAGAAAAAAACATTGTCTCGGGTAATAGCCCGGGTTCGACACTAAACTCTTTT